>NW_004949140.1:968747-989808 GCF_000317375.1 Microtus ochrogaster
CTGAGCCATCTCTCCAGCCCCATGGTACTCCTATTTTTGAAGGAATCCCCATACAGTTTTTCACAACAACTAAACCATTTTATATTCCGTGAACGATGCACAAGGTTCTAACTTCCCCACTTCATTGCCAACACATTTTAAAAATAGAAGCTGCCCTAGTGGGTATGAAGTGTTATCTCATTGTAGTTTGACTTAGCATTTTGTGATGATCAATGATGTTCAACTTATTTCCATGTGCCTTTTGGACACTTGTATATCTTCTTTACAGAAATAGCTAGCCAAGTTTCTGTATTTGTTTTTAATATCATGTTGGACTTGTTTCAAATCGCTGAGTATTGGTAGTTCTGCCGCTTGTCAGTAACCCAGCAAACACACCACCGACGAATGGTTTTCTCATCTTGTGGATTACCTTTTCACTCTGTTGGCAGTTTTCTTATTTGAGAAGTTTATCAGGATTGGGATTTTGAACTTGAAATCTCTACTTCCAAAATCTGGCTATGAAGCTAGGCATGCTAGATATTGTGGAATGCATTTGCAATCAGGACCTGGGAGACTGGATGCAAGGACCAATGCCAGTTCAAAACCAGCCTGGCCTGCAGGGCAGATCTTGTCTCAAAAACAACAATAAAAACCTAGCTATGAGACACTGGGTAAGATTCTCAATGTTTTTGAACCTATATTTGTAGGCTTAGCTTTTTTGTTTTGTTGTCTTCTTCTCATCTGAAAAATTAAGGTGATATGTATGAGAGAATCAAGTTTATAAGATATGAGGAGTAAATGGCATTGTCACATCAAATCTTACCTCAGTCAAGCCCGCCTTCTTTAGTATCAGCTTGAAGAAAGAACGAGAACGACATCACTGAAATGTGGTATTAGTTCCTATCAAAAAGCTTTATCCAACAATATTAAATAACCAAGTTGAACATGGTAGTATTATGCAATACGTAATACTAGTATAGCAGGTTGCAGTGTCAAAAAAAACACTTAAATATGTATCATTCATTCAACAGGCCCTGCTGAGAACATAATCACGAGTAAGATACAGTCCCGGAGAGCTGAGTGGGAGAAATAAACCGGGGAAAGGGCAGTTTCAATCAGGCTGATGAGCGCTAAGAAGACAGAAGCACAAAGGGGGAGGAAACAGGGAAGAAAGCAATTCAGATTGGGGGAGGACCTCCTGGGAAGATAATAAGGGCACAGAATTCTTCACAATTCAAGAGCGAAGAGAAAGAAAAGGGCAAGCTGGAAGGACTGAGTGTTCTAGGTACAGCAAAAACTAGCGCAAAGGGTAGAGGTGAAAGAGGCTGCCTTGGGAAAGAACTTTCAATTTGCTGTGACTGCAGTCTCAGGGAAAGAATGCTGTGGGAGAACCTGGAAAGTGCAGCACTCGTCAGTCATGATAAGTTTTTTAGACCAGAGAAGGGGGTTGGAATATTTTCTTTTTCTTTCAAACATAACAGTAGCTCAGGCTGACCCTCCAACTCTTGGCAATCCCCCAAGAGCCTACATAAGCTACTGCACTCAACTATAAGGGTTGGAATCTTTATCTTGGAAATAACAGACAGCTGGCCAATATATATATTCCTTTGTATGTACATACATACATATCCTCTAGAAAGATCGCTTTGGCCACAGAGGAGAGGCTAGGATATAGCTGAGAAAAGAAAGAAGCACAGTATTTGAGAGCAGAGATGGGGACTGAATGGGCAACCTCGGACCTCAGTCAACACTTTGCCAGTTAGAGACTTCGGTGTTAGTACAGTTTCCTTCGAGCTAGGCAGTGGGATTTGAGAACAGCTAAGTAGCTTGAGCAAGGTCCTTCTGTCATATGGACTCTGGCATTCCACACTGACATCTCACTCATTCACGAGATAGATGAAGCTGGGAGACAAGTTTCTACATCTGCAGGAGTAAATCCCTTTACAGTCCCCAAGCCCTGCTTCCCTAGTGGCTGCTGTGCAATAGTAAGTCATTTCGGAAGTCGTTTATCAGTTCTCAATTGGTCATCAATGCACTATGGCTTCAAATCCCTAACCTTCAGACCTTTCCTCTTCCATCTGCCTGAGTGTTAGGTGAGTAAGAAGCCTACAAGGGAACCTTTCCATCCCAGGGAGGCTCAGATAAAAAAGCTGGAAAAGGCCAGAAAGAGAAGAATTATGTCATTTGCAGGAAGATGGAGGCAACTAGAAATAATTGTAGTGCGTGCAATTGGACGCAGACAAACACATTTTCAGCAATTTGTATATCCTGGATTTTAGCATCTCTCATGTATATAGAACCTGCAAACAGAAATGAGAGTGCCTAGGGGAAATGACTAGGAATAATAGGAGGGAGGGAGAAAGGAGAGAGGGAGAGGAGAATATAGTCAAAGTACTTGATGTACGAAAAGGTCTTTATGAAATCCATCATCATGTAGAATAAATAGACACCGACACAAAAGATCACTTGATTGTAGCCAAAAGGTCAAGAAGTGATAATGAGAATTTTATATTAAAGAACTCAGTGTCACTTGCAAATAGCTGTGAGACATAGCTAGTCACATTTGTCTTATAAATTCCTCTCTGAAAATCAAGGGAGAACAAACCAAAAAATTTGCACTCAAACTCAATAACTTTATGAATACCTCTTAAAAATAAATGTACTTTCAAACTAAGTAAATACTCACCTATCAGTCGCCCAGCAAATGAGTTTTCTGATGCGATGCCCTTGGAGTTAAGAGGAATTTTCTCCAAAACTCTACTATTTGTTCACTTGGGAATATGTCCCTGTCCTGGAACTGCTGAGCATGGTGTTATCAAACCCAAACTGTCAACCCGAGATACATAGGTATGTTTCTATCTGGGACACTTGTATTAAGAAGATTTTACTTTGGCAAGGATGGAAAATTCACTGAGAGAAGAAAAATGAACAAGGAGGCGAAGTTACAGCTTCCAGTACATCCAGCTAATGTACCTACCCTGAGGCATCAAGATGATGGAGCATCGCCTGAGTGAATGGCAAGACACTGCCCATACAGAGGGAGATGATGGTAGCATTATTGTTTCCAGCTAGGAAAGGCTGTGAGGGAAAAGGAGATTGGGGTGATACAAGGCACAGGGGGCTACAAGCTGCTGGGGGAGCAGTCCCACTCAACAGAAAGAACAGAGCAGCCAAATGCAACTACATTCCCAGCACTGGAGTTGTATCGGTCACAGAGCCTATGATGGTGAAGGTTCTTTGGATATGAGAGTCAAGGTTGGGTTTTGTTGTAAGAGGCCAGCATTTCTTAGGTCCTGCTTCCCTTCCAAAGTTTGCATGAGCATCAGGATAGGCTGAGTTTGAGAACCCTGGGCACCTTACTCTCGTTCTATGGAGGAGGCGCCCTGTGTGGGTGTTTCTTTTTGAGGAGCACCTACAGTACCCTCTCTCTGCAGCATGGTAACTAGGAAGTCAGTGAAAGGCCAAGGGGCTTCCTGCCACATGTGCAAAGTGGAGGCAGGGTCACATATCAAGTATAACATCCTCATTTTTTTCAGCATCCCAGGGCAATCATAACTAGCCACAAGGGCGGTGATCTCGTTTGATGCCCCTGAAGGCATCTAAAGAAATGAAAGAAGCGGCACGGGAAGGCCTGTGTGCACAGTTAGACCCAGTGCAGGTGGAAGAGAAACACTGCTAAGGGTGATAGGGTTTCCAAAGGCCCAGATTTCTCCGAGGAACATTTTTCCAATACTCATCCCGTGCAGAATCCCATGGCAGGTGCCACAGGTGATAAAACCTTGAGAAAATGTTGGACATGACCTCTCAAAAGGCTGTGCTTTTCCAGAAAAGCTAAACACTGACCTAAGCACGTCTTTCTAAATTCAACATAGCGTGGAGGACTGAGCACAAGCAGAAAAGAAGTCTCTCAAACATGGTTCATTTTCAGGCAGGATATAAAGGGGAGGCTTTAATTGATTCCCCCCCCCCAGGAATACATCTTGTCTTTCTTGGCTGTATATGAAAAATCCTTCAGGTGGTATACTCTGAATCCTCAGGTGGTATATACTTCAGGTGGAGTCTCCCTCTGCTGCCCCCCTCCCCATCTGAAGATCTGCATTTGGCCATTTCTGTGAGTGGTGGAGGGAGAGGGATGGGAAAGAATGCCCTTCCCTAAGGAGATCTGGCATCATATCCATTAGTTCACATCATGGAGATTGTAAAGTACGGCAAGCCATAAGTCTTAGGCACCAGTGCGTTCTTGGTCCACAGCAAAACTCCAGGCATATAGTAAGTGCTCAAAACATGCTCATTGCATGACTGAATTGCTAGTGTCTGAAATGTTTGCCCCATGGCTTCAAGTGAACAATCAAGCTTTTGCTGACCTGGAAAGAAGCTTGCTTTCTTAGAAAAAGCAAGGTCCCCAGGAGGTTTCAGTTGGGTGGCAGGTTAAGAAGGATCCCCATTCTTCATTCTTTTTTTTAATCACTACACAACTCCCACCAAATTCTCTACATTTTATCAAGGACAACACCTCCATCCTTCTCCTACAACCAAAGTCCCTTTGAGGACCTGTGCGTGCCTTACTGTGGGCATGCGGAGATGGTGGCCTGCCTTACTTCCTCCTTCACAGAACACTGATTTTCTTTCAAAGCCCCACATGCTTCCCCCCCTGAGGAGCCCTTCCTGAGAGAAGCCTACATGCCATGATCCCTTCTGATTCCCTTAGCTGCACCGCTGAGTGACTCATGATCTTGCAGACAAATATGCTTGAGTCATTCCAGTCAGATACGGCCTCATGTGCAGTTTTCTCCCAAACAGACTCCGAGGCCTGTTTGGTTGTCATAGATGGTACCACTTGCTTCTTTACCCTCAGGAATAAGGCCCTGCCATATCGGTGAGCAGATTGAGATGACATGAGAACAGATCAGAACCATTCAGGGACTCTCAAGTCAAAGATATTTACTTAGTGGAATCCAGAATACTAACCTTTCTGAAGTCCGTTTGCTCCAAAAGATGCTAGACAGGTAAGCAATAACTTGTGGTTCAGAGAGATGGCTTAGCCAGTGAAGGTACTTGCCACCAAGCCTGATGACATGAGCTTCAGTCCCTAGAACCCCACGCAGTGAGAGGAAAGAACTAACTTTTCTGTAAGCTGTCGTCTGTCTTCCACATCTGCACAGTGACATGTAAGTACCCACACATACATATGTATGCTTGCGCAAGCACACTTGCAAACAAATGTAATAAATTACATTCCTTTTTAAGCCGGGCGGTGGTGGCGCACGCCTTTAATCCCAGCACTCGGGAGGCAGAGGCAGGCGGATCTCTGTGAGTTCGAGACCAGCCTGGTCTACAAGAGCTAGTTCCAGGACAGGCTCCAAAACCACAGAGAAACCCTGTCTCAAAAAACCAACCCCCCCCAAAAAAAAACATAAAAGAAGGCACTTGTTTCAATTTCAAACTACAAATGGGCAATTTTCCACTACTTTCCTGGGTTTGCCAACAACTTGTGTAAGTTTTCTATAAGCAGTTGGCTGCCTTTGATCTCAGCTTCTTCAATTTAAAAATTAGAGAAACTTCTACTAAGAAGTAAGTAAGAGAGAGTAAAAGGGGTTTGGTCTACCTTCCTACATGAGAACAATCAAGTAGAGTAAAAGAAAAAGAAAAAGAAAAATGATACAAATCAAGAATTCTCCAGACACTGGTGAAGCAGAAGGATTGTGACTCTCAGTCTGGCCTGAGCTATATGATGACATGTCTCAAAATAAGTAAGAAATAAATAGATACAAAATAATCAACTGTTTTCAACTCTAGCCAACGTATGTGTTGTGGGCTCAAGTAGATTACCTGAACCCTGTCCTCACTCTCCTTCATTCAGGTTTCCAAAGTCCTTTGGATGCTTGCTAGGAATACTCACATCCTCCCCACCCATCTCTCTTTCTTTGGGACTCATCTGATCCCCACATCACTTGTTGCTGGGGGCCTTGTAGCCACCACTCATAATGAGGACCTAAGTAGGTTACCCACACTCTTCCTCTTGGTTCCCCACCATTTGGGTCACCCAAGTTCCTCATCATCTTGTCAGGGATAGCTTCCCCTTCTCAGCCTGTCTACCCACCTCTAGGACTCCCTGTACTCCACCGCCAGTGTTCACCAGGGACCTTTCGGCCATCACATATTACCAAGACTCACAGAACCGTGCCTCTTCCTGGCTGAGAAATGCCAGTTGCCCTGTCCTACAGGGCCTTGCGTACACACCACCTAGGGAAGCTGGCTTCAGGCTCCTTAATCAAACTGCTGAAGTCACCCAACTGTGGCAGAGAAACAGAAGACCTGAATAGAGGCTATATTCCCAAATACTAGACAAGCAGAGGAAATTGAGGTCACAACCCTGCTATGATTTTATGAATTAGCCCCATCCTGAACACTGTAAATATCTCTGATAAAGGAAGCAAAACTCACCCAACGAACTAACTCAAGATGGCAAAACCCAGCACAAGGAGAAAAAAAGTGAAAAACCAAACTAACATCACCTACCAAAATTACAAGTCTCATATTAATGGCCTGTAAGGAAAATGATCTAAAGAACTTGCAAAGCATTCGAAAGAATGATTGCAACTGTGGTCAAACAGTTCAAAGAAGAAAGTCTCCACAACATATCCTAGTTAAAGCACTAAAAGCACAGAATAAGGATGGGTACTGAAAGCTGCATGGTAGAAAGGTCAAGTCACGTATGAAAAACGGCCTCTTAGAATAATACCTGATTACTCAACTGAAATCTTTAAAGCCAGAAGGGTCCAAAAAATATACTCCAAGCCCCCAAAGACTACAACTGTCAAACCAAGCTATTAATCTCAGCAAAATTATTTATTAAAATCAAAGGGTGAATAAAAACTTTCCATGATAAAAACAAATTTAAAAAATGTTTGACTAAAAAGTTAGCTCTCTTAAATAGGACCCAAACAATGCAAACACCGATACATGGGCTATCATGGAAAGGGCAACTCTCACAGGACTTCATGCCTAGACAATGCACTACAGGCAACTAAGGAATGCTGAGAGTGGAGAAAGGGGTCTTCCCCAGGGAAGAGCGCACCAATTGGCTGTCCGGTACCAAGTGGTCAAACCTGAAGTCATATACATACAATCAACATAAAACAGATTCATTCTAGTGTATTTATATATTTATACATCTATACATATACTTCATAATAATAATTGGAGAAAAATAGGCCATGAATTTGAGAGTGGGTGAAGGAGTTCATAGAAGGTGCTGGAGGAAGAAAATAGAAGGGGAGAATGCTTCAATTATATTATTAAAAATATATTTTACACTGTGATCCAAGTAGCTTCATCCCAGAGATGCAAGGATGGTTCAACATGTGTAAGTCAATAAACATAATTCACCATGTGAAAAGACTTAAGGACAGAAACCATCATTAGATGCAGAAAAAGCCTTAAAATCCAACACCTCTTTATGATAAAAGTCTTGGAGAGATTAGGGACATAAGTGACATACCTCAACATAACAAAGGTGATTTACAGAAAGCCTGTAGCCAACATCAAATTAAATGGAAACAAAGCAGTTCCCTAAAATCAGGAACAATACAAGGCTGTCTACTCTTTTCATATCTATTCAATGTAGTACATGAAGTCTTAGCTAGAGCAGTAAGACAGCTGAAGGAGATACAAAATGGAAAGGAAAGCCGGGTGATGGTGGCGCACGCCTTTAATCCCAGCACTTGTGAGTTCGAGACCAGCCTGGTCTACAGAGCTAGTTCCAGGACAGGCTCCAAAGCCACAGAGAAACCCTGTCTCGAAAAACAAAACAAAACAAACAAACAAACAAACAAAAAACCAAATTGGAAAGGAAGAAATCAAAATATCATGATTTACAGAAGATGCATAAGCGAAATAGACTGAGAAAAAAATCAGAGGAATAATTCCATTCACAATAGCTTCAAAAATATCTTGGAATAAATCTAACAAAGGAACTAAAAGACTTGTGAAATGAAAACTTTTAGGCACCAAAAAAGGAAATTGAAGAATATGGAAATAGCTCCCTTACTCATAGACTGGAAGGATAAATATTGTGAAAATGACTATCCAATCAAAAACAATCTCAATATTTATCTCACCAAAAATTCCAACAGAATTTTTCACAAAAATTGAAAAATAATCTTAAATTTCATATGGAAACACAGAAGATTTAGGATATCCTAAACCATAAAAAAGCAGTTGAAACCGTTTCAGATCTCAAGTTACACTACAGAGATACAGGGATAAAAACAGAATGTTACTGACACAAAAACTAGATTTGTTGATCAATGGAATCAAAAGGGAATATGCTTGAACTCATTGGTGCAAGAACTTTCCGAACAGGACCCCAACAGTTCAGGCATTAAGACCAACAATTAATAAATGGAATCCCATGAAACAAAAAGGTTTCTGTATATCAAAGGATACAATAATTTGAATGTAGAGGTCACCTACAGAACGGGGAAAAAGACTTCACCAGCTATACCTCTAACAGAGAGTTACTACTTAAAATACACTAAATATCAAGAAAAAAAATTTAAAATGGAACCAGAGTTTTCAAGGGACAAAATACAAATGGCTGAGAAATGGTTGTTTTGTTTTGTTTTGTTTTTAATGCTCAACATCTCTAGCAATCAGGGAAATACAAATTAAGACTACTCTGAGATTTTATCTTACCCAAGTCAAAACGGCTGATATCCAAAAAACCAGATGACGACAAATGTTGTCACAGATGTGGGGAAAGAGGAACACTTACTCACTGCTGGTGGGAGTGCAAACTGGTACAGCCACTATGGAAATCAGTGTGGAGGTTCCTCAAAACTCTAGAAATAGATGGACCACATGATCCAGCTCTACCACCCTTGGACACACACCCAAAGGACTCTGTATCCTACTAGAGAGATACTTGCACCCCAATCTACTGTTTGTGGCTTTTTGGTCTCTACAAATTTTCCACCCCTGGAATCTCAAAAAAATAGACCAATGTAGCAGATGGTCTTCATATTCAGTATAACGTTTTAGAGGTCTATCCATGTTAGGCCATGTATTTACTTTATTCCTTCTTATGGTCTAATAATATTCCACTCTAAGAATAAAGCATAATTTTGTCTATATAGTCATTAGCTGATGGATATTTAGACTGTTTCTACTCTTTGGTTATTTCTGTCAGCAATGGGCTTTGAAACTAAGACCTTGTGCACTCTAGGCAAATAGACCACCACTTAAGTCTATCTCCAAACTCCCATCCTTCAAATTTAAGACAAAGTTTTTTTTGAGTGACCCAGGCTGCTTTTCAAATCACTCTGTATCCCAGACTGACTGTGAACTTGGATCATTCTGCCACCGTCTCTGAAGCAGCTGCAAGTTTGAGCCTGCGTGATTAGCTCAGGCTCATGCTGACTATTTTCACATGTTCATTGTCTATCTTAGGCTTTTATTGCTGTGAAGAGACATCATGAGCATGGCCACTCTTATAAAGGAAAACATTTAGTTGGGGGCTGGCTTACAGTTCAGAGGTTCAGTCCATTAATGGCAGGAGGCATGGCAGCATGCAGGCAGACACGGTGCTGGAGAAGGAACTCAGTTATACATCTTGATCCTCAGGCAGCAGAGAGTGAACATAGACACACTTCCTCCCAACAATGCCTCACCTACTCTAACCAGGCCACACCCCCTAATAGAGCCACTCCCTATGAACCTATGGGAGCCTATTACTTCAAATCACCACACCGTCTATTTGTATAACTATCCTGAAGGAATGTCTATTCAGATTCCAGGACCACTTTTATTATTGAATCCTTAGTGACCTTTATATAGTTAGTGAGCACTCTCTTACATTAAGGATAAGTTGGCATTTCTCTCCCATTCTATGAGCTGTGACTTCTGTGACTTCACTTTGGTCATGGTGTTATTTCCAGTGGGATCTCAAGGCAGGAGCCTGCTGGCAGAAACTGAAACAGAAACAATAGAGGAACATGCTTGTAGCTTACTCTCCATAGTTGGTTCTGCTTTCTTTTTTTTAATTTTTTTTAAAAATTTTATTTAATATTCCATCTACAGTTCTCCCCCATCCCTCTTCCTACCCCCTGTCTTCCCCCCCTCAGCCCACCTCTTTCCACTCCTCCCAATGGGTAAGGGCTCCCATGGGGTGTTAACAAAGTCTGGCATATTAAGTTGGGGAAGGAGCAAGCTCCTCCCCCTGCATTAAGGCTAAGCATTGCCTCCCACCATAGGGAATGGGCTCCAATAAGCCAGCTCATGCACCAGGGATAGATCCTGGTCCTACTGCCAGGGGCCCCTCAGATAGTCCAGGCTTCACCACTGTCTCCCACATGTGGAGGGCCTAGCTCGGTCCCATGGAGACTCCACAGCTGTCGGTCTAGAGTTCCTGAGTTCCCACAGGCTTGGTTCAGCTGCCTCTGTAGATTTCCCCATCATGATCTTGGCCTCCCTTGCTCATACATTCCCTCCTCCCTCTCTTTGACTGGTTTCCAGAGCTCAGCCTGGTGCTTGGTTGTGGATCTCTGCATCTGGTTCCATCAGTTGCTGGGTGAATCAGCCTGGTTTCTTATGTCACCCAGGAACACCTTCCCAGGGGTGGCAAAACTGGCAGTAGGCTGTGCCATTCCCACATCAATCACTAATAAGATAATGCCATACAGACTTACCTATAGGCCAGTCTTAGGGAGGCAGTTCTTCAAGTATAGCTCCTTCCCAGATAACTCCAGCTTGTGTCAAATTGACAAAACCTAGCTGGCACATTTTTCTATGTGGTGAAAGACACAATCTGACTTGTTCCTTTTAGCATCCAATTTTCTCAGGCTGGTTTGTTTTCTCCCCAGTGAATGGTCTTGATATCCTTGTCAACAATTCCTCGGAGCTATGTAGATCTCAGTTCTGTTTTGTTGAGTCGTATAGCTCTCCTTAGGCCCTTGCCAACCTCTTTCGATTACTACTGCTTCCTGGTGAAATTTGACAGCAAGAAGTGATACTTCTCTTTTATTTTTTCTTGAAACAGAGTTTTGTGTCATTAAAATCCGAAAGAAAAGTGCACAGGTAAAGAATACAGTATACCCAAAAGAGTGGGTATGGGCTCCCCAAAGAAGAGCTGCACTTCCAGTGTGCTAGTGGTGATTATATATAGGATTGGGGAAAATCTTTCAAATTTCATTGCTGAAGTGATTTTTAATTAATCAAAATTCTTATTATGATGTCAATTATGTTAATTATGGCATTGTCACTAATGGATATAGTATATTTGGTCACATTTACTGTTACCTCCTTTTGCCTCCTTCCCCCTCGCACTGAAACCCTTCCTCTTCACAACCAGTCCTCCTTCTTACTTGCATGTCTTTTTACTTATTTTTTTCTTGGTGACCCAGTGGATTCAATTAGAGTTGTTTCCACGAGTGCAAGTAATTTATCGGTGGCTACACCGCTAAAGACAATTCTCTCTCTCTCTTTCTGGCCGGCTGTTCCTTAGGGAAGGGTGGGGCTTTGTGATCTCTTCCCTTAATGATGATTTAAGCCCGAAGAGTCCCCATCTTCTGTAGGTCTCGTGCAGATAATCTTCGGTGGTGTAAGTTCCCAAGTGTAGCTAACGATTACATTATGCCCAGATGGCAGGCTTCTCCAACACTCCTTACCTTGCTTTTGCTCGTACAGTCTCTCTGAGCCCTCATCCACAACGTTCCTTGAACCTTATAGTTGATGCTAATCCATGCCCTGTTTATGGTGGAGCATGCACTAGTCACTTATTCTCATCACTTTGATCAGTTAATGAATCACTGCAGTAACTGACACCCACAATAGAAAAGAAGCTTCTCTGACCACAGGTGACAACACTCATCTATGCACATCACTTCCTGAGAAAGTAGTCTGACAAGCACAGCACAATTAGTGCCACAGCAGCGGCCACTTCCCCATTAGGACTTAGGACCTCCTCAGCCACAGGTTTTCTTTGACCAGGTTTACAGTATTAGTAATGAACTCCCTCATGAGGAGCGGGTCTTAAACCCACAGGAAGTGTCAGCCATGCCGCAATTTCATCAATAGGCATATCTTTCTTGTCAGGACAGTGTTATAGCCCAGGATCCACAATTGGTTGAGACTGGAGATGTCTTTTTATCCCCTCGCAGCTATGCAACCAAAGCGTGTAGAGTCTTCAGCGAAAACAGTCTTACCGCCAATTTGTGTTGGGCAGCCAAGAGCAGTGGAAATAGCTTGTGTTGACTTGGGGGCCTCAGGAGCCTCCTTGACTACCAACTCACACGGAGATAGTCAAAGCTCAGCACTGGGACTTTCACTTACCAACCTATGGCATCTAGGTGCGGCTTTCTTTTTCAGGTGAAGTGCATGTACTGTAAGATAGTCCATGATGTGTTTTGTAATTGCTTTACAAAGTAGTAGATTTACTTAAGAGTTTTTCATACATCCTTCGTTTTGGGTGACCCTGCTCGCCACCATTTTCCTGCCCACTCACAGCCACTGAGACCTTTCCATTCCTAGTGTCCCCACTACCGTTGTCACGCCATGTGTTTCTACTGCCCTTTCTAGTGTGTCTTTTCCACCCCTCTCATGGTCCCTTCTGAACTTCCTGCCCTCTGCATATACTAGTAGCTAGCATCCACATGTGGTATTTTTCTCACTCTAAGTTACTGATACAATATGTTTTCCAGACCCATTCCTGCAAACTTCTTAATTTCTGTTTTTTAAATATCTGAATAAAATTCCATTGTATATATTTATCTCATTTTCATTTTCCATTTGCGGGTTGATCTTCATCTAGGCTGATATAATTTCCTATCTAGTGTGAATAGGGCAGTAGTATATGGATATACCAGATTCTTGATGGCACGGTGCAGAATCTTTCAGATCCATGCCTGAGAGTGGTAAATCTGGCTCATATGGTAGTTCTAGTTTTCGCTTCTTAAGGAACTTGCATACCTATTTCCATGGTGGCCACACACACTCTCCCCAACAGTGAGTAAGAGTTCTCCTTTCCTCAGAACCTTGCCAGCACTCGTCACCATTTGTTTCTTGATAGTGGCTATTGCAACCAAGGTAACACAAAACTTCAAAATTCAAAGTAGCTTTAATTTGAATTTTCTTGATGGCAAACAATGTTGAGCACTTAAAAAATTCATTGGTCATTTCTATTTCTATTTCTTTCTTTGAGAAGTTGTTCAGTTTCATGGCTCCTTTCTTTTGCAAGCATGCTCATGTGCTGCGTGTATGCATGGCGACTGACCATGGAGGAGCACCTGGTACCAGATCTACAAACATTTGGTAGACACCATGTCGGAACTGGGAATCAAACATGGGTCCTCTGCAAGAACAGCAAGTGCTCTAAAAAACCAAGCTATTTCACCGTTCCCTGGGTTTAATTTGTGTACAGGGTGAGTGATAAGATCTGGTCTTATTCTTATACATGCAGACAGCTATCTTTCCCACCATCATTTGGTAAATAAGTATTTTTGGCATCTTTGTGAAAAATTAGGCAGTTGTAGCTTTCTGGATAGTCTGGTCTGGCCGCAGGATCTGCGTATCTGTTTTTATGCCATGCTGGTTTTAGTGCTTTAGCTCTGTCATGAAACCTTTGGAATTTATGATTTTTTTTCTGTCCCCAGCTTTCCCCAGGACCACACAAATTTGCATAAACCAGCACTTGTATAAAGCCACAGACACATGACCTCAGGTCTCAGCTCCTCTTGAGACCTGGACAAACTCAAATCAAGCCTTGGCACCTGTCTGAGATTTAAAGCAACTGTGACCCTAGATCCTGACCCATCCCCATATTTCTGACAGCTGCCTGTGGTTATAGAGAGAGGAGTGACGCCGGGGACCTTCCTGGACTCAGTTCCCACTGTGACCCACATGAACTCTCATTAGCCCTTACAATCAGTTGCCACACTACCCCATGGGTCTTCCCTTCCTTAGGATCCAGCTGGGATGAGGTGGTCACATACCCAAAAGCCAAGACACCCGCTGATTTCCAGGCTTCTCTCATAGCAGTCAGGGATTTAGACAACCAAGGCACCTGTTCAAAGTCACCATTGACCTCAGACCGCTGCCTTTCTCCAGGTTCCAGACACATCCTGTATTACACCTCCTGCAAACGAGCCAGAGTCACCACCCATGATCAGCAGCAACCTTCCTCACAGCTGAGCTCTAAGCATCACCAACAGATCCAAAACCATGTACGCCTTAGGAACACCAAGCATAGATCCAACTGTCCCCTCACTGCAGGGGGGTGAACACTTATACCCAAACAAGCAACACCGAAAACTAATCCTACGTGTGCGTGTTCCAATGCAAAAGAAACAGCAAAGAAACAAGTCTCCCTACAAAATTGCCAGTTCCTTAGTAATGATTCTTAATGAGAGCCTCTTAGAAGAAATTCCACACAAAGAATTCAAAAGAACTCATAAATATATTCAAGGAAATAATAGAGGACATGCACACACTTCTGAATAAATTTAAACAGGCTAGGAATAAACAACTGAATGAACTTGAAAGAATATAACTAAATGGCTGAATGAAATGGGGGAAATCAATTCAGGATACAAAAATAGAATCCATAAGGAGATAGAAATACTGAAGAACAAAACAAACGGAGCTGAAACTAAAAATGAAAATTTCAATACCGTGTGGAAAGCCTCACCAACAGAACGTATTGTGTAGAGGACAGGGTATCAGTTTATATTAAGAGGCACCATGACCATGCTAACTCTGGTAAAGCAAAACATTTAATCGGGGCTGGCTTACAGCTCAGAGGTTCAGTCCATTATCATTATGGTAGGACATGTCGGCGTGTAGGCAGACACGGTGCTGGTGAAGGAGCTGAGAGTCCTACATCTTGGAAGCGACAGAAAGTGGTCTTAGTGTCACAGTGAGGGAAGTCTGAGCAAAAGAGACCTCAAAGCCTGCCCCTACAGCGACACACTTCTTCCAACAAGGCCATACCATACCTATTCCAACAAAGCCACACCTCCTAATAGCGCCTCTCATTATGAGCTGATGTACCAATCACATTCAAACTACCACACAAGTCTTGAAAAAAGATATAGATTGTATTATTCAGTCAAGGAATATTGTAACTATAAAAATGCATACCAGAACATGTGAGATTTTAAGACAACAACCTCTGGACCATGGGCACAGAAGACTTCTAAGAAACTTACAGGATACATGTCCGCAAATGTCAAAGGAAAGATGCCTATCTAGTTACAAGAGGCATACAGAACACCAAATAGACAAGACCAGAAAAGAAATATCTTTTGCCATCTTATACCCCAAACACTAAGTATACAGAACAGCAATAAAAACTAAAACCAAAAAAAAAAAACCACAAAACATATTAAGGCTGAAAGAGAGAAGAGCTAATCACATACAAAGGGCTTACCAGAATAACAGCCATGTTTTCAATGGAAACTCTAAATCTAGAAGAGCTTGGAAAGATGTATCTAAAGTTCTGAAAGGCCATAGCTGCTAAAAAGACTACTATTTCTGGAAAATTATCTTTCATAATAGAAAAAGAAATAAAATCTGCCCATGATAAATAGACTAAAGTTATTATTTATTTTTGATCAATTCTTTGAGATTACAGGAATTATTTTTATCATATTTATTTCTTCTCCCACAACGCCCTTCAGACCCGTTCTCCCTTCCCTAGCAATTCAACTTTGTGCCATCATTTTTTTAGCCATTAGGCCAGCTCTACAGAGGATGCTGCAGCCTGAAAAGAAGAACGAACACAACCAAGAAACTACAGGGGAACAGGGGGAAAATGACTCTATGACAGTTGTCGCACAAAAGAGGACTAAGAAAACTCGAAACACAATGAAAGTCAATACAATGACAGGAATTAAAAGCTACTTTTCAAAAGAATCGCTGAATAGCAACATTCCCAGTATCCCAATAAAAAGACAGAAACTAGCAGGTTGGATCAGAAAACAGAATGCTTTTTTTTCTGTCTTCAACAAACATAGCTTACCATTAAAGATAAACACTACCTTGGGGTGAGAGGCTAGGCAAAGGTATTATAAGGAGTCAATATTGAAACGTGTGCTAAAATAAACTTTAAAACTAGTCATAAGGGACAGGAGAGATAATTTCATGCTGACTAAGGGAATGACCTATCAAGAGGACATTACAAATATATATATATATAGACTCTGCAAGCTACAACAATGACTGGCCTGGCAAGACATGTCCCCTAGTACAAGAGTGGCATGGATGTCATGAGAATAACCAAATGCTTTCTGATTGGATTTGTCTCACTCCATGAGATGAAACCCATACCTGGCACCATTATTAGGCTAAAACAATATGGATAGACAGGCCATAGGCCCTAGAGGAGAACTTTCATTACTATAATTCTAAAAATGGCTATGGTGTTAAACCAACTCCCAGTGACATTGTTAGAACCAGAGATCTAAGAAACTTCTAATTGCAGTAGAGATTGGCATACTTGAAAAATTTTTGCAGTAAAATACAATCTGAATTTGAGAACTCATCAAAAGATCATATATCATGATTAAGTTAGGTTCATTTAAGAGAAGTAGGATGGTTCAATATATGTAAACTAATAACTGTAATTCATCATGTAAGTGGTCTCAAACAGGACTACCACGATAATCTCATAGAAGCAGAGAAAGCTTTTGACAAAATCTAACATCTTTTCATGATAAAAACTTGAGAAACTAGGGACGGAAGGAACTTATATTAATATAAAAAAAACTCATGTATGACAAACCAATAGTCAATAAGATAGTAAATGGGAAAAAATTCAAAGTAGTTCTGTTACAAAAAGGAACAAGATAAAGGTGCCCACATTTTTCATTCTTATTAAGTATTGATCTTGAAATCGTAACTGGAACAATAAGACAAGAGAAAGAAAGAAATATGAGGTAAATAGGAAAGAAGGAAGTCAAAGTATCCCCATTTGAAAATAGCGTAATTTTCTATCTAAAACACACTGAAGGCTTCAGCAGAAAATACTTAGAGAGAATAGACACTTTCAGCAAAGTGAAAGGGCACAAACTTGACCCACAACACTCAGTAGCCTTCTTATTATACATCCATGATAAACATACTGAGGAAAACAACCCCATTCAAAACAGCCTTAAATACCTTGGAATAAACTTAATCAAAGATGTGAAAGACCTCTACAATGAAAACTTCAAAATACTGAAACAATTCAAGGAAGACAATAGAAGATGGAACGATCCTGTTGTGCTCACAGATCAGAAGAATAAATATTGTGAAAATGACCACCCTTCCAAAAGCAATCTACAGATTCAATGAAATCCCAGTACCATTTTTCATATAAATAGAAAAAAATCTTAAAATTAATATAGAATCACCAAAACAAAACAAAAAAACCCACAATACTGGGGATGTGTCAATACCTGATTTCAAGATATATTAAAGATCCAGGATGATAAAAGCCAGGTTCCCTTAAAAAAGCAGACATGTAGATCAACAGAATAGACTAGAAGTCTATCCATGTAAGTCCACCCAACTTCAGTCAACCAGTTTTGACGAAGATTCCCATACACATTTTCTAGTGAGTCAGCTTGCTGTGGAGGGCCAATCTCTGTCTTCCACACGGTGAAATTATAAGCAGTCACTGAACCACGTACTGAACCAGTTGATCACTATCTCAGTTACTGTTCTCTTGCTGTGATATACATCATGGCCAAGACAACCGGTTAATGAAAGCATTTCATTTTAGACCTCATCTTCTCACCCTTCCCAAACAGTTCCAACAACTGGGGGCTGCATATTAAAATAGATGAGCCTATGAGGGCCATTCTCATCCCAGCTACCGCAATCCCTGAAGGAATAAAGAAGGAAGTTAGTGTGTTGCTTAAAAGCAAATGAAAACACAATATATCAGAACTGTTGAATCGGTACCAAGGCAGGTCTAAGAGTTAAACTATGAATGCCTACATACAAATTACTATAGAGACCTCAGATAATAAAATGTTTGTTATAAGTGTAATAACTATTGTTTCATTTGAGAACAGTCATCTTTGCCAAGATATTTACCACTTCTTGGGAAACATTTTTTTTAAGTTATCTGCTCTAGTCCATGCAAATATATCATAAACAGCAATGTTTTTTGAACTATTTTGAGCAATAAATAAATTTTTGTCCTCGGTATAAATGCACTTTTCACAATCGAATGCTATTTGTATTTTATATAATTAAGACTTTAGAGTTTACATTAAACATCAATACAACGGTTTTTAATCTTAAAACAATATTGAAATGAGATGCAGTTGTAAGATACCAAGCAAATCTTGAACACCATCAACCTTTTGCCCCATAGAAAGTATAATTACTATTAATAGAATATCTCCCTGCCTTATAGCACAATGGTATAGAATGTCTAACTCTGGTTACCACTAAATGAAAACTCACTAAATGAAACGAAAATACCACCTGGTTTCTAAGGCACTTGATTAGCTGCTGGGATTTATTCGTTGAAGTGCAGCAAGGTTTCAGAACATTTGCTGCAGTTCAGGGAGAAGCAGGCAAGTCTGTAGTCCAGAAGGTGTATCAACTAAAACATGTCAGTCTTCATATCTAAAGTCACCCAGAAACTGCAAATGTAATGTTTCTGCAGAGGTGTTTTAGGCTGGTGTAGGAGAGTTCAGTGCTTCAGAGGGATAGGTGAACTCAATTCCCTTTTGTTAGCACCGTCTTGTCTCTACTACATGAAATCTGATCTCCAGTCCCATTGTCCGATGCCCTGCCTCCCTTTATTGTTACACACAGCAGATAAACATACAGTCTCCAGATAACCCTGCTGAAATGTAACAGCGGGCTTCTGTGATGTTCCAGGAGCTAAGGGATTTTCTCCGACAATTCTCCTGCTGCTAGATTTCATTTTACAAGTACGTTTCGCAGAAGGACGCTGGATAAGCTAATAAGTAAGTTCAGGCTGCTCAAACATTTCCTCCGTGGACAGCTTCTGCAGCTCAAACTGTAACCAATCTGCGAGGTGAAATAATGCCCAGCAGTCTAGGCTGGGGCGAGGGGGAACCGTCTTCTAATGACAGCAAGTGAAAGCTCACAATTTCTGCTTCAGGGTAATTCTGAGGCAGTGCAATAAAACCTAAGCTTCACGTCGTGCCAGAGCTGCAATGGCTCCAATTCATCTTCAGCCGCTCTCACATTCTGAAAAAAAAATGTGAAGGTCAAAGAACCAGTGACAGAAATCTCCTAGGTGACAAAAATCAACACTTTGATCCTTTAACTTTTCTCTTGCCTGGTGGTACTGAAAGCGCTGGATAGCCTCTGTCAACAGAGCTGGGTCTGGTGTTTCCTTCAGTGTCCATTGTGATTGCTTCTCCAGTAATCTTCCACATGCTGAATACGATGGTGTTTTTTAGTAAGTAGCAAGAGGCATAACAAGCCCCTGTGTTACCAAGTACTTACCTATGGCTTCTTGGTGGAAATATTTTTAGACCTCAAAAGTTCTCCACTTCGGCAATTCACTAATATTGCGTGAGCGACATTTTGACAGTCCTTAAGCTGCAACAAGTAATGGATGCATTACATAGGGCCTGATATCATCATTGTCCAGGATGCCAAGAGGGTTATGCAAACGTCCATCTTTAAGTAGCTGAGCTCTAACATCTCTCTTCTCTCACGTCACTGCTACAGTGCAATGCCTGTTTTGCTTCCCACCATGCCTGTCTGCGTCCTGCCCTGATGACCACGTATTAACCCTCGAAAACTGTAAGCAATCCTGCAATTAAATGCTTCCTTTTATAAGAGTTGTCTTGATAATGGTGTCTCTTCATAGCAACAGAATAGTAACTAAGATACTATGTAATAATTGACTACTTGACCTAGGGGATAATCTGGACTTTTATCTATTCTAGAAAAATTTTCTGTAGCCCAACAAAAGGGTATATTGTTAAATACTCATTTTGATAAAAATTAATTGACTTTTTAAAAAAAAGAACATTACATAGAATCAACAAAAAGTTTTTTTAAGATTAACAATACTTGTTACTCCCTAGACAAATAAACTGATAGAATCTAAACAAAAAAATCAAAAGTGGATGCTACAACAAATTTGAATGAAATTCAGAAAGCTAGGAGATACTTTGAAAAATTGTATTATAAGAAATTAAAAATATGGAAGAAATGATAAATTTCTAAACATATATAACTTATTAAAATTAAATGAAAATATATAAACAAACCAGATCTGTAGCAAGCAATGAGACTGGGAAAAAAAAATCTACCTACAAAGAAGACTCCAAGGATGGATCAATTTATTCCTAAATTCTACCAAATTTTTAAGAAAGAACTAACATTGACACTCTGAAAACTATTCTACAAAATAGGAAGTAAAGGTTCACTAACAATTCATTCTATGAATCCAGTATTACTCTGATAACAAAACCAGATAACTACACAACAAAAAGTAAACTATAGACCAATTTCCCAGATGAACACACATGCGAAAGAACTCAATAAAATACTTGCAAGTTCGGTAGTGGTGCACACCTTTAATCCCAGCACTTGGGAGGCAGAGTCAGGTGGATCTCTGTGAGTCTAAGGCCAGCCTGGTCTACAAGAGCTAGTTCCAGGACAGGCTCCAAAGCTACAGAGAAACCCTGTCTCAAAAAACAAACAGAACAAAAAGTATATTTGCAAGTTGAATTCAGGAGACTCAACAAAGTTGATTTTATCACCAAGATACAAGCTTAGTTCAACATGTTCAAACCAATTAATGTAATGGCACAAAAACAGAGTTAAAGGCAGATATCACATGATCACTTCAGTAGAAACTTACGTAAAAGGACTGACAAAGTTCCACACCCATCCATTACAGAATCCTTGAATTGTATATTGACAATTCCAGGGCAGGTAACATGTTCCCATCCATTACAGAATCCCTGAATTGTTTATCAACCACATTCCAGGGCAGGTAACATGCCCAGGAGCAGTTGGCCAACACAAAATGGATTCTTATGGTTAGGGGTGTGTGTGTGTGTGTGTGTGTGTGTGTGTGTGTGTGTGTGTGTGTGTGTGT
>NW_004949140.1:989908-1006693 GCF_000317375.1 Microtus ochrogaster
GTGTGTGTGTGTGTGTGTGTGTGTGTGTGTGTGTGTGTGTGTGTGTGTGTGTTGGTAGCTTTTTTTGTTTCACTGATTTTTTTCTTTAGTTTGTCTGTTCTGATTTCCTCTTCTTGTTGTTGTATAACGTTGGGTGGGTATGAGAGTGAGGAGGATCTGGGGATGGAAAGGTATATGGTCAAAATATATCATATGAAAAAAATAATAAAAATAAATAATATGAAAGTCCTGAAGAAATTAAGAACAGAAGGAGCATATAATAAACCTATAGACGACATTCAATTAAGTAAAGGAAAAGCTGAACGTATTTTCTCTACAATAAGGAATGAGTTAAAGGTTTCACTCTCATTTCTTTTACTCAATATGATGCTTGAAGTCTTTGAAAGAGGAATATGACAAAAAGAAGAAAGAAAAGGAATGTGGGCAGGAAAGGAAGAAATTACATATCCCTTTTTACAGATGATATGGTCCTACATTTAAAACCATCTAAAGAGTCAGACACATCCCCCACTCTCAGTGTTAAGAATGCACCAAGCTACACAACCATAAGGTATATGCAGAGGACTTAGCTCAGGCCCATGCAGAGTCCCTGTTTGTCACTTCTGTGTCTGTGAGCCCTTATGAGCCCTGCTTTATAGAAGGAGCAGCAGGCTGCATTCCTGCCACCTGGCTCCTGGTCATCTGGCTAGCTTATGCCCATAATAACAACACACAAATTGTATTCTTTTAAACACTGCCTGGCCTGTTAGTTCTAGCCTCTTCTTGGCTAACTCTCATATCTTGGTTAACCCATTTCTATTAATGTGTGTAGCACCATGAGATGGTGGCTTACCAGGAAAGATTCAGCATGTCTGACCTGGTGGCTGGATCCATGGCATCTGACCCAGAGAGGAGAGGCATGGCGATTGCCTCACTTCCCTCTTCCTCCCAGCATTCTGTTCTGTCTACTCCATCCACCTAAGGGCTGGCCTATCAAATGGCCAAGGCAGTTTCTTTATTAACCAATGAAATCAACACAAAACAGAAGACCCTCCCACATCACTGCTTAGTTGGTTCTGTGGAGAATGTTCTCCATGGTGTCCTGACTCCTTGGGGTCCTACAATCCTTTCTCTTTCTCTTCTGCAAGGTTCCTCTGACTCTCCCTAGTGTTTGGCTGTAGGTCTCTGAATCTACTCCTATCAGTTGCTAGATGATATTCTTCTAATGACACTTGGACTAGGCAATGGTCCTCAACCTTCTGAATGTTTGACATTTTAATACAGTTCCTCATATGATGGTGATGCCCCCAGCCATAAAATTATTTTTGTTGCTATATCTTAACTATAATTCTGCTACTGTTATGAATCATAATGTTTATTTTTGGAGAAAGAGGTTTGCCAGAGTTTGTGACCCACAGATTGAGGACCACTATCCTCCAGCCCTTACCTTTTTATACCTCTTCTGGGAGAGGTGGAACCTTACGAGTTTCTTCCCTAAACATGATGAAGTGTTGATGAGCCCAGTCTTGTGCGTGCTTGAGCAGCTAATACTGATGTCATGGGTTCATGGGCGTAATAGCCATCTCATGCACAGAGGACAGCACTGCACAGCCCTTCTCCCCATGCATACGTCCAGTTCTTACATTTGCTGTGATGCTCTCTGAGTCTTAGTCACTGTTCTTAGCACACTGACCAGTCATGACTCAGTATTAACTGTCCCCCAGTACAGAACTTGTTTTTGGGTTATTAGTTCCAGGAGCTTTGTGCTAATATATACATGCTCTGCAGATAAAGCCATGTCAATTTCTTGGCAGTTGTCCTTAGTGCCCTGCTCCCTTATTTTGAAAGGACAAAGGCCTTCTGGGAAAACCAGAAAAGCCTGTCGTTCTTCCCAACTCCAAATGCATGACATTTTACAATTTCAATAGACAATTTCTAAATGTTCTAGAGAAAGTTCTATTTCTTTTCATTAAGAAGCTTGACCTGGAGCATACAAGGAACAAATCAACTCAAATATTTTCCAGTGAGAGAGAGCACAGAGGAAAAAGAGCAGCTGGGGATAGGTACACTTAACTAAAGAGAAGAGACTAGGCTGGAGCATTTAAACAAACAACATCCCCGAGTGCCCTGAAGTAGCACGGTAAGCTTCAGCACCTGGGTCAAGAAGACCCAAAGGAAAGAACAGAAGGAGGGAATAAGCTCATGGGGGTTATGATGTGTTGGGAGCTTATGAAAGACATAATTTAAATTCCCTTTAAAGTCTGTATTTAGATTTTTAGTTTTTGTTCTTGATACCAAACAAATAGTAGGGATTACAGTAGTTATAGTTCTGAGAAATTTTATTTGCATAATCTTTACTATGTTCCAGGTAAGTTTTTTTTTTTTGGTTTTTGTTTTGTTTTGTTTGGCAAGGTCTCACTCTATCACAGGTTGTTCTGGAATTCATTTTGTAGCCCAGGCTTGCCTCAAATATCATAGCCTTCAGTCTCTTGAATTCTAGAACTGCAGGCATGAACCAGCATGCATGGCTTCCAGTTGAATTTGGAAAACCTAGTTACCATTGTTCACATCAAGAAAATGTGGTTATTATATACATGATCAGAATGCAGATTTTCCTCATAAAATTGGTATGCTTTATGATTGCTCATGAGCCATGCAGTAGAATAAAATGCATTGCTTTAGGAGAAACTGTTAATAGCCTTTGGGGGAAATGAAGGTAGCAACTGTGTACTTGTCCTGTAGAATTCAGAGCAGTATCTTCCACGTTCTCAAAATAGGCATTATAAAGTTGAAGCAGAAAATTCAGTTCTACTAAATAAACTTGGAACAAAAGTGAATATAGCACATAGCCTCTGGTACCACTAACATGGCCTCTTTCCCCTTCTTAAGTAAACACACTGATTGCCCCATTTCAGGCCTCTTCTTAAAGCTTGGCATGATAACCTTACCTTTTCTCATGAGGCAGAAAGACTTCAATACATAGTCTACTTCCCACTTGCCTGTTGGGTCCAGAAGCACAGGACAGGCTAATTTGGAAGGGTCCAGGGTAGTTCTTTGGATAGGCTACTTGGGAAGGATCTGTCTTAGTTCTTTGCACATTTTCTAGTTCCTCAACTTAATGACCTGATTCGAAAAGATGAGGATGATGTCAGGACACACAAACATTTCCAGCACAGTTTACATCTTATTTTTGCCTCTTAACTCAAACCCATTTTCTTCACAAAATTAATCCTTTGGAGAATCCATTAAGGACAGCCTTGAACAGTGGAAAGGCTTTTAAAGTTCTTAAAAGTTCACAGAAATAGGATTTACCAAATGTTCAAAAATAATTATGATGAATCACAATCGCGAAGAAACAGTTTTCTGTCGTTATTACAAAGTTATTTTTAAAGTGTTTCTTCATGAATCATACAAAATAACCAATTGCAAATAAACTGTCAGCTTCATAACCACTTCTGAAAGAAGGAAACTGTAGTTAAAAAAGAAAACCAGCATTTTAATTGAAGAATATATTCTACACAATCAAAACATGGTACAATAGTGGAAGAAGCAATATTCTTGCAAAATGAAGGGTGGTATCATTAAATAATAATGTCCTTAATCTTTAATTCAATTGTAATTCAAAAAAATTTTAAATTATCATCAGGAAAGGGCAAACCATTGCAGGACATTTAATTCCTTCAGTATCAGAGCTGAATCTTCGTAGTTATTGAAAGTAGAATCTAAACCTGCAGTGGTCCCTGGAAGACTAGCTACACATGCTTCAAGGGTTGTCCCCACAACCCTTGTCCATATTGGGGCAGCCCAAATTATAGTCTATTTTTAAAAAATAGAGCATCAAGTTGGGTGGATAGGAAGATGGGCTTCTGAGAAGTTGGGTGCTGTGATGAAAATAATCAATATACATTGCATGAACTTCTCTAAGGATGTATAAAAATACGGTTTGTTTTAAACTGGAGAGATTTTTTTTAAAGTCAAACCTATCAATAGTGGAGGTTGCAACTCCTCTGTCCATAACTGTTTCTATTCAAACGGAAGCAAACAACATTGGATCCTTTCATGCATATTCACACCGTCTTCCAAAAGCAAAGCAAAGAACAACAATACCAAAAGCTAAAAGCCAGATGTAGTGGTACATCTCTAAAATCAACATTTTGAGAATTTGGAGTTCAAGGCCCACCTCAGCTACTTGAGACACTTATACAATACAAACACATGACCACACATTTCCTCTGTTTAAAAACATCAGAAGTATATTTTTAATTAATTTTTATTGAGCTCTACATTGTTCTCCCCTCCCCTTCCACCCTCTCCATGTCCCCATGTTCCCAATTTACTCAGATCTTGTCTTTTTCTACTTCCCATGTAGATTAGATCCTCTTAGGGTCTTTTTTGTAGTCTAGGTACTCTGGGATTGTGATTTGTAGACTGGGCTTCTTTGCTTTATGTTTAAAAACCACTTATGAGTGAGTACATATGATAATTGTCTATCTGGGTTTGGGTTACCTCACTCAATATGATGTTTTCTAGTTCCATCCATTTGCCTGCAAATTTCAAGATGTCATTTTTTTCTGCTGTGTAGTACTCTATTACGTAAATGTATCACATTTTCCTTATACATTCTTCAGTCAAGGGACATTTAGGTTGTTTCCAGGTTCTGGCTTTGACGAACAATGCTGCTGTGAACATAGTTGAGCACGTGTCCTTGTGGCACTATTGAGCATCCTTTGGATATATACCCAAAAGTGGTATTACTGGGTCTTGGAGAAAGCTGTTTCCTAATCTGAGAAATTACCATACTGATATTCAAAAATCCAGCTAAGTGAGTTAGAGGCAGCCAATGCACTCCAGCTCTTAAGGTGGATTCTTACCCTCTAAAGGGATGCTTTGCTACCTACAGTACGTGCATGATAATTCAATCGGTTTCAAGGAAAATGTTTGTTCAATATCTTGCTCTTTCAAAAAGCTAGTCTTCTCCTCTAGCAAAGGCTTGTGCTTTCCTCAAGGTAGCAATTTGAAGGACAGTAATTTGGACCAGTGACGAGCAAGAGATACTGTGGCCCAAGAAAAGATTGTCTTATGCTTCCGTGGCTACAGTCCATAAAGGCAAAGAACTCTGAGATTACACAAAGCTGTCTCTGGAGAGAAAACACAGTCTCTAGAAGTGGGTAAGTACTATCTGGCTTGGGTGGAGTGAAATGCATGAGTATGATAAAAATTGTTGAAAGCGTGGAAATGATATACCCAGGTAAGAGCTCATTAGTTCATTTCTGTAACTCTTACCCTTTGGGTATCAACCCCAACTCTGTCGAAATTTTCTTTTAAAAGACAGAGTCTCTCTGTGTAGCCCTGGATCTACTGGAAGTAGCTCTGTAGACCTGGCTGGTCTTGAACTCAGAAATCTGCTTGCCTCTTCCTTCCAGGTGCTGGGCTTAGAATCACTCACCATCACTACCTGGTAGTAGGAATTTTTATAGAGGTCAAGGAGGTCACATGCCAAGATGGCATAGATTGGAAGGTATCTCAAGTGTGAGGTTCTGTTTGGGAAGGACGTACATTTGGGAGGATTAAAGATTTATGGCTTTGGGTAGGATGACAAAATTGGACATTTCAAAGAAAGGAAAAAAGGTATAAGCAAATGACAGCAGAGACAAATGATCTGTTCCACAAGTCAGTCTAGAAGAGAATCAAATGAACTCAGAACAGGGGCCCAGAGAGCTTACAAGGAAAGCCATTTTCTGCTTGACTCCCTTCCAGCTATTTGCCTATTTGGCACATGAACTATTTTTATAACTATGATACAAAGTTAAAGAAACTACAGACAAGAAGCTAATATCATTTCTACCCTACCACACTTTGTAACCAGGAGGAAATCTGTTGTGTAAAAGTTATGTTTCTGTGTCTTAGGATTTCTATTGTTGTGAAGAGACCCCCATGACCACAACTCATATAAGGAAAAATTAAATTGTCGTAGCTCACTTAGAGTTCAGAGGTTCAGTACATTATCCTAATGGTGGGGAGCATTGTGGTGTACAGGTAGACATGGTGTTTGCTATGTCTTGATCAGAAGCCAACAGGAAGTCAACTGTGACGCTGAGGAAAGCTTAAGTAGAAGAGACCCCAATGCCTGCCCCCACAGTGACACATTTTCTTCAACAAAGCCACATATTCCCTCAAGGCTTTGCCTCCTAATAGTGTCACTCCCTATAAGCTTATGGGGGCCATTCCACCCAAACTGTCACACTCTGTGATAAGTCCCAAAACAGGAAAAGAGATGGCATCATGTCCTAGCCTTGCCCTACCACATCCGCTCCCCAAACTGTCATCAATCACCCATAGAGATGGCAGGGAGACCAGTCTTCTTTAGAAAGTCCCCTTTCAAAGCTACAACTCTTCACTTAATTTTTTTTATTGTTATCATGTACATGTATGTGATGTTTCTGCATGGGTGTGCAGGCCACAGCACACGTGAGATCAGAGGACCACTCTGTAGCACTGGTTCTTCAGTCTACCTTCATGTTGGCTCTGAGGGTCCAACTCAAGTGGCCAGACTCCTATGGAAAGTGCTTTCATCTAAGTAACGGTCTCACCGGTCCCTAGAACTCTACTCTTGAGAGGCCATGAAATCAATTTTCAAGCTCCAGTGTGGGAATTCTCCCACTCTAAAATCAATTCCAAGAAAGAGAGCATAGTTTTCAGTGCTGGGCAGCAAATCTAGGACCCCGTACATGCTAGGAAAGCTTTCTGCCAATCAGCTACACCCTCAGCCTCTCTCAAACATAGGTATCATTGGGCAAGGAAAGACTATTCATACTTTTTATTATCCCAAACAGAAGTTCAAGATAAAGATGTTACTAAGGACACAGGAATATTCTCTCAAAATATTTCCCAGATCATAGAGACTGCAAAAACTCCAAGACCCGCCCTATTCCTTTCTGTTCAACTTTTCTACCCATATTCCTGGCTTCTATGGCTAATTGCAGTCAGCTAGTTGCTGGCTTCGCCCCTCCCCTCATGATTTAAGATTAACTTTACTAACACAGTCTTGCGGTGTCACAGTGCAATCAAATATCCCACAGCATTGCAGGATGGCTTGCTCTCTATGCTATGGTTGGCTCAGTCTACTTGTTATAGCATCTGGGACCACTCACCAAGGTGTGGTGCCTCCCCCAGCGAACTGAGCCTTCCCAAATCAAACATCAATCCAAAAAATGCACCACAGGCTTGCCCATAGGCCACTCTGGTGGGGTCCTTTTCTGAATTAAGATTCCTTCTCCCCAGATACGTCTAGATTTGTGTCAAGTTGACATAAGCCTACCTACACAACTGGAAAGCATATTCCAATAAAAGACTTATATTTGGAATATGTGAAAAACTAATAAGCTTTATTAGTATACTTCTGTAACTAAATATAATGTACTTCGATAAATCAGATAAAAAGATGCATAAAACTTAAATGTGGAATACTAAGTCATTGCTAAGAGAACCTGAAGAAAATCTGTATGAAGAGATCCATAGCTCATTCGTGGTCAGAACACTCAGTATTGTTCAAATGACAATTCTTCTTAAATTGACTCGTGAGTTCAATAAAATGTCTTTCAAATTTCCAGTAGAAACTTTTGTAGAATTTGACAAATTCATTGTAAAACACAAAAACAAATTTAAATGGCCCAGAAACTACAATACAAAGTTCATTAAAAATTATGTTATAATTGAGATAGTGTAGGATTTATATCAAAACAGAGATATATTAATGGAACAAAAGTCTAGAAATACACATAGAAAAATATAGATAATAGCTATTTGTTTTTGTAAAAGTACAAGGGCAACCAACTTGAAAAAGAACAACCTTTTCAATAAGTGCTATAGCAACTACCATATATAAATAGGCAAAAACTTGGATTTATATTTGTAACATATATAAAATTAACTCAAAATGGACAGTAGGCCTAAATATAAAATGTATAATTGTAAAAGTCACTAGAAAACATTTAAAAGAAAAACTTCTATGATCATAGTTAGGGCAATAATTTCCCAGACATTATGCTCCTCCCAAATCTATTACAGATCAATTGATAAAACTTTTTTTTTGAGACAGCCCTGGCTCTCCTGAAACTAGTTCTGTAGTCCAGGCTGACCTTGAACTCACAACAATCAACCTGCCTCTGCCTCTCTAGTGCTGGAATTAAAGCTGTGCACCACTACCAGCCAACTTTCATGAAAAGTTTTGATGTTATGAGAATATCAAAGAATTTTCAATTTAAATTAAATGCATTTTAAATAAAGAAGACAGAATAGTGAAAAGACAATTCATGGCATAGAAGAACATTTTTGCAAAGCATGTATCAGGCAAGAGTTATATTAATAATCTATAACATAATCTAAAATTAACGAATGGAAAGTATAGCCATCAATAAAAATTTGATGAAATATTTTAATAGGCACTTTAGCCAAAGATATACATATGTCACAGAAGCACATGAAAAAATATTTGACATCATTAGTCATTAGGTGAAAGTACAAATTAAGAGCATGGTGAGTTGTAACTATGCACTAACTGAAATGACTTAAATTTTAAAGAATGGTGAACAAATGCTGATGAGTCTTGGACAGTTAGGAGGTATATAAATGGTTTAAGACAGTATTCTAAATTTAACTTCTTCCAGTTTAAACATATACCTGTAAAGTAATTCATCCATTGTTCATTATTTACACAAATGGAATGTATATATATATGTGTATGTATGTATGTGTATATATATATATATATGGGATATATATATGGGATGGTATGTAGCTCAGTAGAAGAACACTTGCCTAGTACCAGAAGATCTTCCATTCTACCCCAGCACTGCAGAAAGAAAGAGAGAGATAGACAGAAAGAAAACAAACAGAAGGAAGAGATAAAGGAAAAAAGAAGGAAGGAAATTGAAGGAGAGAATGAAGGAAAGAGAAATGGAGGGAGGGAAGGAGGAAGAAAAATCATTTGTATTATCAATGTCTATTATATTTAGCATTATTTTAGTTAAAACCTGAAAGCACCTGCAATGCTTGCTCACTATAAGATAAATGAATAAACAAATAATGCTGCAGATCCGAAACCCAGTATTCTAAATTTTAAAATGCACCAAAATTGAAACTTTTGAAGAGTGAATGATATTACAAATGGAAAAGCCCACACGCACCCTCGTGTGAGGGTGGCAGTCAAAATGTAGGTACACTAAGGATAGTGTATAAAGTTACCTTCGATCTTACATGTCTAAAATCATACATGAATTTTATGATGAGGTTCTGGTTCTGTCTCCAATATCACATTATATGTATGCCAGTATCCTAAAATTCCAAACCCTCAAAATAAAAACACTTCTCTTCCCTAGTATTTAGGACAAGGAATACTCAACTACACATGCACATGGTGAAATATACTCAGGCAAAAGAATAATGGGCTAAATACTTGTGTTATGTGGGTGAATATGCAAATTATTCTGTTCAATCAAAGAAGATAGAGGATATTTAACTTGAGATATGATTCAACATATAAATATAAGAATATGTAAATTTATATTTTGGAATATAGTTTACTTTCTAATATATTTTGAAAATGCTGTAAAATATATATTTCAAAGTGTATATTATTTTTAAATGATTTATTTATTTGTCTTTGATGTGCATTGGTGTTTTGCCTGGATGCTTGTCTGTGTGAGCATGGTGGATCCCTTGGAACTTGAGTTACAGACAGCTGTGAGTCACCATGTAGATGCTAGGAATTGAACTCAGGTCCTCCTGAGGAAAAGGCAGTGCTTTTAACCACTGATTCATTTCTCCAGCCCCTAAAATTGTAAATTCTAAAAACTGAAAATTCATGCAAAGTGACAAAAGCTGTCACTGCCTGGAGTGCTTGCCTGTGGACTGATAGGGGAAGGGGAAAGAAGGGATTGCCTAGTAAATTTAGGACCTTCAGGGAAACATTACCTTAAGTGAAGTGATGGTTTCTATCCAAACTGCAAAAAGAATTTGGTAGGATGTGAGGAAAAGACCCAGAGAGATTTGGCAACAAGATACAAGAGCCCTTCTAAGGTTAGGACAGCTTGTCACTAACAAAGGGAATGAATGCCCAAAAGTATCGAGTCTTTGTGATCCTTGTGGCATCAAAACAAAAGGGGCCTCCCACTCTCTTGTGTACTGACAGGAACACAAGTTGTTCTGCCAACATTCAGATAAGCTACAGGTCACATCTGCCTGGATGCTGCAAGCTCCCAGCTTTCCAAGTCAGAGTTGTCCTTCTGTATCTCCTATGCCATTCCATAAGGGGACGTCTGTACCTACCCTTGCTCTGCATCCTCTGCTGCCCTTAGACCCTTCCAGAAACATGATGCAGATGCACAATGCAAAAAAGGGGAAAATCAACAAGAATGGAACGTTCATGTAACTTCTGTTCTCTGAAAGATAATGTGAATAGGATTAAAAATAGCCCACAGGCAGAACAGATTTACAAACCACCAGCGTGTGTGTTTTAAAATCCTTTAAACTAGCAGACTGACCACCCAATTTTTAAATTGATTTTTATTGAGCTCTACATTTTTCTTTGCTTCCCTCCCTCCCTCTCCCTTCTCCTTCAACCCTCACCCAAGGTCCCCATGCTCGCAATTTACTCAGGAGATCTTGGCTTTTTCTACTTCCCATGTAGATTAGATCCATGTATGTCTCTCCTAGTGTCCTCATTGTTGTCCAGGTTCTCTGGGATTGTGCTTTGTAGGCTGGTTTTCTTTGCTTGGTGTTTAAAAACCACCTATGAGTGAGTACAGGTGACAGCTGTCTTTCTGTGTCTAGATTACCTCACTCAAAATAATGTTTTCTAGCTCCACCCATTTTCTTGCAAAATTCAAGATGTCGTTAAAAAATGACCACCCGATTTTTCAAACGGGCAAAAGCCTTGAACAAACACACCACCAGTGATAATACACATGGCATATTCACAAAAGACGCTGAAAATCACTAGTCAAGAGAGAAATTCAGATTAAAATACCAGCGAGCTGCTACTATGCACCTGTCCAGATAGCTAGCACAGAAAATGAATCAAATGCTAATGATGGCAGCAAATGGGACTCTCACACTGAGAGTAGAGATGCAAAATAATATAGCCACTCTAGCAATAATTCTGGTAATTTCTCAAAACATCAACCATTAGGTTACCATGTGGATAGTAATAACACTCCTAGGCATTTTTTCCAGAGAAAAATATCTCTAATGTTCACGTAAGAACTTGTACACACACTAGGTGCTTATGATTGTGCCAAAGCAATACAAATCTTACTTGAATGTTCACAGCCATTTTAACACCCCCAAATTGAAAGCAAATTAAATATTCTTCTTTATGAATGGTTAAATGCATTCTTCTTCTACATTATACTGTGGAGTACTGCTTAACAACAAAAAGAAACCAGCCCTTTGACACATCCAAATGACTCTTTAAGGACACTGTGCTCAGTAAATAGCCAATTCCACACGCCATATGCTTCTATCTATACAACATTCTCTAAATCAAAAGCTAGAAAAATCATGGGATAAAACCGGACTTGCTGAACATAGCAGACAATGAGGACTACTGAGAACTCAAGAACAATGGCAATAGGTTTTTAATCCTACTGCACGTACTGGCTTTGTGGGAGCCTAGGCAGTTTGGATGCTCACTTTACTAAACCTGGATGGAGGTGGGGGTTCCTTGGACTTCCCACAGGGCAGGGAACCCTGATTGCTCTTCGGGCTGGGGGGGGACTTAATTGGGAGAGGGGGAGGGAAATGGGAGGCGGTGGGGGGAAGAGACAGAAATCTTTAATAAATAAATTAAAAAAATAAGAGAAAAAAATAAGAGAAAAAGAAACAAAAGCTAGAGAGATGGAGCGAGCGCATCTGAGTAGCTGTCAAGAAAAAGGTGGTGTTCTTGGGAATATACCCAAGAGATGCCCTATCATACAACAAAAGTATATGTTCAACTATGTTCATAGCAGTATTGTTTGTAATAGCCAGAACCTGGAAACAACCTAGATGCCCTTCAATGGAAGAATGGATGAAGAAAGTATGGAATATATACATATTAGAGTACTACTCAGCAGTAAAAAACAATGACTTCTTGAATTTTGCATGCAAATGGACGGAAATAGAAAACACTATCCTGAGTGAGGTAAGCCAGACCCAAAAAGAGGAACATGGGATGTACTCACTCATAATTCGTTTCTAGCCATAAATAAAGGACATTGAGCCTATAATTAGTGATCCTAGAGAAGCTTAATAAGAAGTGAACCCAAAGAAAAATACATAGTCATCCTCCTGGATATTAACCTTCATCAGGCAATGAAAGGAGACAGAGACAGAGTCCCACATTGGAGCACCAGACAGAAATCTCAAGGTCCAAATCAGGAGCAGAAGGAGAGAGAGCACGAGCAAGGAACTCAGGACCGCGAGGGGTGCACCCACACACTGAGACAATGGGGATGTTCTATCGGGAACTCACCAAGGCCAGCTGGACTGGGTCTGAAAAAGCATGAGATAAAACCGGACTCCCTGAACATTGCAGACAATGAGGACTGCTGAGAAGTCAAGAACAATGGCAATGGGTTTCTGATCCTACTGCACGTACTGGCTTTGTGGGAGCCTAAGCAGTTTGGATGCTCACCTTACTAGAAATGGATGGAGGTGGGGGGTCCTTGGACTTCCCACAGAGCAGGGAACCCTGATTGCTCTTCCAGCTGAGGAGGGAGGGGGAGCTGATTGGGGGAGGGGGAGGGAAATGGGAGGCCGTGGCGGGGAGGAGGCAGAAATCTTTAATTAATTAATTAATTAATTAAAAAAGAAAGAGGTGGTGGAAGAGCGAAAGTGAAAATAAACCGACATGGAGAAACTTCCTCGTGGCTGTGTTGGCACTGGTGGTTACAGAAATCAGTACCTTCTGGAAAATGCCATACAATCATAAGGATAGTCAAAATGGTATGTGTGTGCTGAAACTGATAAAACCTGCAGAAACCATGTAGCCTAGTTAGTATCTTATGTCAGCTGATTTTCCCTGTCCTGGAGAAAAGAGCCTGTGGCCCTAGGATAGAGAGGTCTGAGGAGGGGCACAGACCTCCGGATCACGGTGTTGGGAAGTGGAGTGAGATGAGGCTAGTTCTTCCAAGTGAACTGAAAAGCTCCAAAGTGGATCGGCTGGAGCTCTTGGGAAGATTTGCCATTTCCCAAGGGAAGAAGCAAGGCTGAAGTGATGCTCACAGGAAGCCTGAGGAGACAGGAAAGCCGCAGTCAGCAAACAGGAAGGAACAAGTCCTTCAGTTGCTCGGTCTCCTCTCTACTGATCCCCGGTGGGAGAATCTAAAACAGAGTCAGTGGAGAAGGCAACACATCACTTGGCCGTGTGCTTTTGCTAGTGTCACGAGGCAGGATAGAGACAAGTAGGTTTAGGACTGAGAGAGCAACTTAGTAGTCGGCAAAACCTAGCTGGAGCAAAGGCACTTGACTCTCCCCCAAATCTCCTTACCATTCTTCTATCATCTTCAACATTATTCGTCAGTCCCTCTTGTCTATCTTGTGATCTTATGACAAGTCCTTACCAGCGGAGGAGTAGCGGAATGTGGAAGTAACAGCTACTGGTACCTCAACGGATATGTAAATCTCCACAGACTGTTTTGACAGCCCCCCCCACACACACACATAGACACATGAAAGGGGACAGACACAATGTTGATAGTTGCCATGAAACTGCCAGAGAAGATTTTAAATGCTCCAGCAAAGAGCTCACAAGTGATTATCATGACTGTATTCTAAAGCCAGACATAATAGTGCATAACTGTAAGACAGCCCTTGGCATAAAAAAGGAGGAGGATCAGGGCTTCGGGATAGTCATTGGCTTTTAGCAACATTTAGGTCAACCTGGGATACATGAAACTCAGTCTTAAAAAATATCTTAAGGGTGCATCTCACCCCAGTCAGCATGACTATCACAAAGAAACAAGGAGAACAGATACTATTCTACATGAAACTCTGTCTCCACACACCCAAAAATGAGAAGAAAGAGAGGAAGCAAAGAGGAGAGGGAAAGGGGGGAAAGGAGAAGAGGGGAAAGGAGAGACCTCTACTCTGAGTCAAGTTTTTGGCCCAGGCCCGTGTTCCCAGCTACTCAGGAGGTTGAGACAGGAAGGTCCATGAGTTCAAGGCCTCATTGGCCTACAGAGTGAATTCAGAGGCAGCCTGTGTGAGAAAGTGATTCTCTTATCTCAAAATAAAAAGGAAAAGCTGGGGGAGATTACATGTAGCTCAATGGCAGAGATGTTCTGCTTTCAACCTCCAGTGCCCCCCCCACAAACAGTAATAACAATAATAAATTTCTACTTTTCATATAAGAAGAAATGTTCCTTTTACCTTTTGAACTTCCAGATCATTTAGCTGAGGAAAATAGATGTTCTTAAGTGTTTTAGAGAATTTATTCATGTATTCTAAATTGGAGAGTACTTAGCACTGATAATTCTTCTGGTTTAATGTTGCAGCTATATTATAATAGCACACCATTAGAGTTATTAAGAAAATCTGTCTCATTTTATGTAAAATACACTTGGGTGTGGAGTAGATGATTTGATGAACTTTAACTCTTCTCCCTTCACCTCAATGATCCATCTTCAGACACTTATTAAAATTATATGATAACACGCCAATTTGAAATTCAACAGTTGAATCCAGTTCCTTTATTTGACAAAGGTATAAAAGGTGAGAGTTTGCTAAGTAAATGACCTTAAGCAACAGTTTTTCAGGAAACGGTATTCAACACTCTCCCAAATGTGGGCAATAGTCAAGAACATGCAGAGAGAAAGATTTTTCCACTTTAGTCAAAAAGAAAACGTCATCTAAATTATCCAGTCCCAGGCCAAGTGATGGCTTAGCAGATGAAAACCCCTTGCCACACAAGCCTTCCATGCCTGCAAATCTATGTATGTTTGGATTCTCAGGGCCCACATAAAAAGGTGGAATGCGGTAGCAAGCATCCGTAAAAACAGCATTCCTGCAGGAATGTGGGAGGCAGAGACAGCTTGTAGATCACTGGCCAGCTAGCCTGAAGTACTCAGTGCAGCAGAAACAAGAGACTCTGCCTTGAAAACAAGATGGAAGGAGAGACCGACACCACACAGGTGCCGTGGCAAGCACACACACTTGCATTCACATATACACATGGACATGTGCATGTACACACACAAAAATAAATGCAAAATAATAAAATCTCCTGTCCTTTTGAAGGAGGAAGTCTGGAATCTCTGCAGCAAAGTCGCATGATTTAGGTAAATTCCCTTTTAGGCTCGGAGTGGTGGTACATGGCTATGCATTATTCCAGAACGCAGGAGATGGAAGAAAAGGCCTAGCGACACAGTGCAAGGTCATCTTCAGCTACACAGCAAGTTCCTGGCTATGTCAGGGTGCATGAGACTCTGTCACAAATCCACACAAGACAATATAAGAAAACAAAAGAGCTAAATTCATGTTTGGAGTACTTAAATCCAAATTTGCTTAACTTTTAATATTTGAAAACTAGTGACAAAACTGGTCAAATATATTTTTAGAAAAGGGTACCAAAAAGCTCTTTCAAAGGTGTTGGCTAATGAGGCCAAGGGCAAAGGAGTGAAGAATAGCAGCAACAAGTTGGTGGAGTGGCCAGAAGGCATTTCGCAAAATCAAATGTGCCTTCCCAGGGGTCGGATGTCTCTAAGACCAGTAAAGATACCTTAGAGAGGAATATGAAAACTTCCTTCTTTTCCTTTTGGTCAAGTTTCTCCAAGAGCTGAAGACAGTGGTTACTAACAAAGTCTAAGAAGAGGACTAGAATACTAGAATGGCTTTGATGACCAGATAGCAATACAAACATCAGTGGATTTCCAATCTAGTTAGTGGGTATCAGGAGCAGCAGGCTCAAACATGAGTGATCACTCAATTTATCCATCTTCATCCCCCTTTCTTACTTTTTTTTTTACATCTCCATCCTCATCCCCAGCCCCAGGCACCTCCTCTACAAATCTAAACTCAGAACATTGGTCTTACCAATTGTAATTCTTTGCAACAGCTCTCTCTCTCTCTCTCTCTCTCTCTCTCTCTCTCTCTCTCTCTCTCCTCTCCTCTCTTCTGAGCTTCTGTGATGTCACTACACAAAGAGTTGCTACCTATTTTTCTGAGATAATCTCCCTATCAGGGTACCAATTCTAACTCTCTCTTCCACGACACCATCCAAAGAATGACATATAACTCACATAGCACAGAACCAAAGTTTACAATATTTTGCAAAAAAGTACATAAAATAGAATTATTTTTATTAGAATTCTCTATCAATAGAAGTAGACACATTTTCAGCAAAGTGAAAAGATTTACCTACTAGAAGTTTGCGATGCTATAAAGTCAGTCAGAAGTCAATGTGGGTTAAGACACACAGAGACTAAACTACTAGGATCAGAAACCATCTGCCAGCCTCTAACATCCTCCCACCAGCAGCTTTCTTCTACCGTTGGAACTCTCACCAATAGCCACTCACATTTTCCAAAAGAATACAAATAGGTTTCCAAGGTCTTTGTGCAAAAGAATAAAGTAATTCCCATTGAGCTTTGGCACCACTGACTACTGCTTAAAGACCTCTGAGCTGTGGCTTCTTCATTTAAATACAAACCTTTCTTAATCTGGGTTGTAAATCAGGAGAAGAGTACTTGTCTAGCACCTGCTTGGCCCTGGCTCCCACCCCTAGGGCCACAGAAAACACCCTTTCTCTTCTCTGTACCTAACACACAT
>NW_004949140.1:1006914-1017408 GCF_000317375.1 Microtus ochrogaster
CTACCATTTAGAGAAAAAGACAGATGCAATTTCATCCTTAACCTGAGTGTGTGTGTGTGTGTGTGTGTATGTATGTATATATATATTGAGAGAGACCTGGTCACCATTATCGAATCTGTCAGTCATAGAACCTGGCTCAGTAAATACATTTTACTTACAGCCAGTGATCTTTTCTAGGGATGAACATTTTTTTCTAAATGCACCATCATTTGTTTCTACCATTTAGAGAAAAAGACAGATGCAATTTCAGCCTTAACCTGAGTGTAAAATAAAAGCCATTACTTAGCTCCCTATGGCCACGCTTCCATGGAGCCACACTCCCCCAACGGCGGTCCACACTGCCAACTCTTCGGCACTCAGCTGCCATACCTTCTCCAGGGCTTTCCTACCCCACTTCACACCACAGCCTTGCCTACAATTAAACTCCCTCCACTCCTCAGAAGTCCGAGCCTTTCCCTAGACTTATTTTTGGTTGTAGCAATAAAGTCTTATGCACTAGCTTATGTGGAAAAAAGAAACGACAACATAAACCATGAGAGGTTTAACAAAATTATCAGATTTTCGATGAGGACAGAGATTGCTCAATGTTTGATTCAATTACCTCTACTAAAAAAATTGATTTGGCAAAAAGATGGGAAAAAAATGTACTTTCCAGATTTACCTCAGTCACTTCGGAGAATGTTGCAATAAGAAAATATCCTAGGTATAGATTATGGAAAAGGAAGCTGGGAGAATTTAAGAACTAATGTTTATGGAGGAGTGCTCCCAAAGTGCTGTCTTCTAGACATAATGTAGACAGTGAACTAAGAATGGCTGTGGTTACCTGCGCAAGATTTGCACAAGATCAAGCCAGTGAGAAGTATGAGGAGGTGCTTTCCAGGCTCCAGCCATTCCCAAATGATGTAGGCGGTCCTTCTATATTTATGTTGCTTTCATTGGTTAATCAATAAAGAAATTGCTTGGCCTGATAGGGCAGAACTTAGATAGGCAGAGAAGACAAAACTATATTCTGGGAGGAAGAAAGCAGCAGATCGAACAGAGCAGCCATGAAGCTGCCAGGTCAGACTTGCTGAATCTTTCCCGGAAAGCCACGACCTCGTGATGACATACAGATTATTAGAAATGGGTTGAATCAAGATATGAGAGTTAGCCAATAAGAGGCTAGAGCTTATAGGCCAAGGAATAATTTAATTAATACGGTTTCTATATGGTTATTTTGGGGGTTAAGCTAGCCAGGTGGCAGGACGCAGCCCGCCCCTTCTACTACACCAAGGAGTTAGTGGCAGTTCATAGCTGCTAAGAGAGGAAGAATCATTCTCTTTGGAGCATATTCCCACTGGTAGGTTTCTCATGCTCAAGTGGATGTCCCCACATTCATACACTTAAATGGGCAGTACTAATTAGACATGGCAAACAAACAAGGAAACATAAAGTAAGGAAGGAGAAATTTGGGGGGAAGCTGCAGGGGAGGTGAAGAAAAATGAGGAGATAGTCATCATATTTCATAGAATTTCATTTTGTGAAAGCACAAGAATAAAGAAAGTTGTTAAGAATAAGGAAAATGTCCCAGGCATAAGTAAAATGTCCATCTTTTTATACCCAAGATCAAGAGAAAAATTTGAAAATAATATATTTGTCATATCTGAGAACAATACAACTCCTTAGGATATGAGGGGAATGGACACCCCTAAGTCAGAATTTGGGTGTGAATATGGAGCAGAAAAACCTCAGCTGAAACGCCTGTTGGCACTCTCTGAATCTACTGACCTCCACAGCTACCTCTGGTTACAAGAAGACCCGGATATGAACTTTGGTCAATTTGCAAGATTATGGAAAGAAGATAAATAAAGGCAAGAGTACAACTTAGGAGAGGTTGGCATCTTCACATTCTTTACTTATATTTCTAAAATTCCCATGCGCCTACCTTGCTAAGAGATGATTTTGTCGAGGCTGGTCCTCGACAGTTGCAGTACTTGCTTTAATCACTAAATTATAAGATAAAAAAACCCCTAAAGTTGGTAAATGAAGAACACATGCAAATGTTTGAGATTTAGCTTAGTGGTACAACATTGCCCAAGCATTGTGCTGGGTTCACTTCTCAGTAATAGCAACAGCAACAACAACAATAAAACACACACACACACACACAAATTATCAAAATGCCAATAGTAGATCCTTATTTACCTATAATTAAGTATAAAAGTCCCAAAACAAAGGTTTGGAAGTATTTGAATGAATTAAAATTACAATATGCATAAAGAATGAAAACTAAACCAAACATGAAGTAATGCTGTGTATACAAGACTCACTTTAAATGCAAGAACGTGCACGTTGCGTGTCAGTAACTCAGTAACTTCTGTCTTGAAGGACAAGACAGAAGGATCATGCAGAATTCAAGGTCAGTGTGGGATACACAGCAAGATCAGGTCTTAAACAAACAAACAAACAGAAACAGATGCACGAGCTCAAAGGGAATCAATAGAAAAATATATTTCACTCAAATATCAAGTGAGAGTCCATTGATAGCTATACTATTTGAGAAAAAATAGACTTGAAGTCAGACCATAAGGCTCAGTGGTTAGAATGCTTTTCACACAACTGTGAGGACCAGTGTTCGAATTTAGAGTCCACATAAATATCAGGTGGGGTGTGGCAACCTGCCTGTAATTCTCATGCTCAGAAACAGAGACAGGGGAGCCTTGGAACAAGCTTCCTAATCACACTAACTGTGTCAATGAGCTCCGGGTTCAGTTGAGAACTCCTGCTTAAAGAGCATAGTGGAAGAGTTATGGAAGAAGACTCTTGATGTCCACCTCAGGCCTCCATATTGCCTGACATACAAGTCAGAAGCTGCAAGTAGAGACAAACGTCCATATGTAATTATCAAAGGAATTAGTATTCAACAGGAAATACAGTACTTAGAAGAGTGTGTTTGTGTGTGCAACATCTGAGACGGGAAACAGGCAACAATAAAAGTAATAGACTTCAATACGCCTCTTTCAACGAATAATAGAGCATCCATTCAGGAAATTAATGAGGAAACAGTTAAATAAGAGTTTAAATAAAAGAAGCTTAACAGACACATGCTGAACTTTCCACATCCAATGGCGGCAGAATGTACATCCTTCTCAAGAATCCATGGAAAATTGTTCAGTACAGATTGCATACCAGGTCATAAAATAAGACTTAACAAATATAAGAAGACTGAAATCATAAAAGGGCCTTGATACGGAATACTTTTTTTGTATGCTGTGAATATGTTTTATTGCCATTGGTTAATAAAGAACCTCATTTGGCCAATCGTCAGGCAGAATAGAGTCAGGTGAGAAATGCAAGCGAAGATGCAGGGAAAAAGAAAAGAAGGCAGAGTCTGGGAGATGCCAGTGCCACTGGGGAAACAAGATGTTAGGTAACAAGCCAAGAGCCTCGTGATAAAACATAAAATAATAGAAATGGGCTAATTTAAGTTGTAAGAGCTAGTTAATAATAACTATGAGCTAATAGGCCAAACCGTTTGTAATTACTATAAGCCCCTGAATATAAGACCTTATCTTTTGAGATAGGGTCTCTCTGCTTTCCCTCACCACTCATCAATCAGCTGCTTTCCCTCACCACTCATCAATCAGCTGCTTTCCCTCACCACTCATCAATCAGCTGCTTTCCCTCACCACTCATCAATCAGCTGCACTGGCTGGCAGGTGAGCTCTTTGGACGCACCTGTCGCCACTCCCTGGATATAAGGGTTACCAGTGCACACACCCATGCCTGGCTTTTATGTGGGTTCTGGGGATCTGAATTTGAATTCTCACGCTTGTGGAGAAGGAACTTTACCAGTTGAGTCATCTTTCTGATCCCTCAAGATATTTCCCAGCACAAAGGCAGGCAGAGCTCCGAATTTAAAAAAAAAAAAAAAGAATGGGCTATTTCTATATCTTGAAAAATCTGTCTCTTTTTCTGTTGTTGGCATTTAGTTTCTATTGTGGTCTAAGAAGGCACTGTGACTGGATGTTTCGTTCTCACTTGCCACCTCATGGACGTGCTCCTGCATCCATGCATAAATACACGAACATATATGTACTTCATGCAAAACTCATGTGATATAGCAATAGTAATACCGAGAGAGCAGCTTAGAATGATAAGCAGCTACATCAATTAAAAAAAGAACGATCTCAACTAAACAAGCTAACACCACAAATTACAAAACTGAAAAAATAAAAAATACAAATAAAGTAAATCAAACTTTACAAAGGAAGGGAATACCAAAGAGTAGTGCCAAATTAAATGAAGTTGAATACATTGTATGCAGAATAGACAATAGAAAAATGATAGGATGCCTGGTAGTGGAGGCGCACACCTTTAATCCCAGCACTCAGGGAGGCAGAGGTAGGTGGATCTTTGTAAGTTCAGGGCCAGCCTGGTCTACAGAGTTCCAGGACAGCCAAAGCCACAGAGAAGCCCTGTCCCAAAAAATAAAAAAAAGAAAGAAAAATGATAAGAAAAAGCTGATGGGTTTCCCCCACAAGGAGAAAAATCAACAAACCCTTGCAAAACTAAGGGGAAAAAAACTTCAAAAATCAGAAATAATATTGAAGACATTATATTAGATGGCAAAATAAAGACTATAAAAAATTATTATGCACAACTGCCCACTGACATTTTGAGTAATCTTGAAGACATAGAAAAACTGGTGAATACACAATCAACTAAGCCTGAACAAAAACTAGCAGACCTTCAACAGAGCAGTAAGAAACTAAGTGAGTCACGAACTAAAATGCTTGCAACAATGAAGAGCCCAGGTGCAGATGGCTTCACAGGTGCGGGCTGCAAAACATTCAAACAACTAATACCAATTTGTCTTCAATATTTTCAAAAAACAGAGAAGGGAACACTCTCAAAGACTATTTACAGGGCCAGAAGCAGAGTGGTTTCAAGGCCAGAAACCACACAAGAAAGCTGCAGGGCAATAATCTGATTGAACTAAAGGATGTTTTTCCCCCCAAAACTCTCAATAAAGAGCTAGCAAACTAAATTCACAAGCACACTGAGAAGATCAAATAGCTCAGCCAAGTGGGGTTTATTCCTGAGCTGCAAGGATGCTTCAACATAGGAAAATAAATCAATATGACATAGTGCATTGATAAGAATGGAGGACCGTAACCATGCATATATCTCAATAGGTGCAGAAGAGGAACTGGGAAAAGTTAATATCCTTTAAGAAAGAAAAGGCCTCATCAAAATAGGCACAGAAGGAGCTTCACAGGACAAGAGACTACAAAGCAGCCAAAGCAATCTTAAGACTAGGAAACAAGCCAGGTAGGTGGTGGTAGCTCATACCTTTAATCCCAGCACTCCAGAGGCAGAGGCAGGTGGATCTCTGTGATTTTGAGGCGAGCCTGGTCTACAAAGCAAGTTCTAGGATATCCAGGACTGTTACACAGAGAAACCCTGTCTCAAAAAAAAAAGAAAGAAAGAAAGAAAAAAGAAAAGAAAAGAAAAAGAAAAAGAAAAAAACAGAAAAAGAACAGAAAAAATGTTGGAGGCATTGCTAGATGTTTTTCTGTCAAGATACTGGTTGATGAGGTGATCGAGAGGATGCCCCAGGTTTCTAAAAAGGTTTTCTTTTTCATTTAAATGACACAGGGATTTTGTTCAAGTTACAAACATGGAAGAGAGTGTAACAGAAGTGCAGAGAACACTGTAAAGGGGGGACAGGTGCCAAAGTTGGCACTAAGCGGGGAACACGGCATGAATTCTCATGACAGGCAGAAAAGCATCACAACAGCAATAGAAACTTTTCAATTCATCGTCATTCTTTTATTCTCTAGATAAGCCAGCTGGGAACACGAGCTGCTCTTAAGAGGAGATAGGGACGGTGAACACAGAACCCAGGAAATTGCCAACACTTCCCAGCAAGGTATAATGCAGTCCAGATCTGAGCATGTGGGGTGAACATTTAGTCTGGGTGGAGCTGTCTCTAGCATTTACATGGCTCTGGATCCATTCCCCCTTAACACCGCACTGGCTATGTGCCCCAGAATGCTGATGACCCCTACAGGTCACAATTAGAAAAGAGAACAGGTTGTGACAAGGTCATTTACTACATTCGGGGGCGGGGGGAGGAATGAGAGGAATGGGAACTGTAATGTGAGCATCCCTCTGTCTCCATGGCTCTGTCTGACTCTGGGAGAAAATGAAGGAGCTGACCTCTGGGGTTTCTATAGCTTCTTCCATAGCAACAGCCTGGTTCTTTGATTTATGGGTCCTCTAGGCTTTTCTGTGTCAGTTGCTCTCCTTGGTACAAATAAGTTAAAGATGATCATATTCTTTTTATAAGCTCATAGAAACAGAAAATAATCCTAAGATTCAAGAAAATTAGAAAATGCAAGTAAGTATAAGGGAATGAAAGTCAACGGGGAAACTGTGACTTGTCTCTAGGACCTCAGGCCAGTGTTTAGCTGTACAATAGTGATACCGTGGCCTGAGAGCAAACCAATAGCTCAAATGGGGAACTCTCAGACTGTCTTATTTTCCTAGCCCCTAACCTTTCTAACTTTAGAGGAGATGATTAAGTTCTCCTTCTAACTGTCTCCACAGTTGACATGAAGAATTGTAAACACACACACACACAATATTTTATATATATATTAAGTGTATAGAGGCCAGAAGAAGGCACCAGGTGCCCACCCCGTCACTTGCCCCCTTGTTCCTTTTAGACAAAGGGTCTCCAGAACCTAGAACTATCTTTTTTTCCTGTTAGACTGGCAGCCAGTAGCTGGTGGAAATCCCCCTATTTTTGTTACTCTCAGTGCTGGCATGTATGGGGACCATGCCCAGCTTTTATGTGGGTGCAAGGAACTGAACTCTGGTCCTCATACTTGTACAACAAATGCTCTGAACTTCCAAATCATCTCTCTAGCCTCAAGGCGATTTTCCCATATATAAAATAACGTGTGTTCAGCTACTGCCTCAGCACGCCCACTCTTCTTACCAAGCTTTCAGAGTTCCGCTGGGAATATTAGGCTGCCCACTTTCCTGCCATGCTGTTAGCTAGCAATTCAACAGCGATGCTCTAACATCATTCTAAAGGTTAAAAATAATTCGAGAAGGGGACTGTGACCAAAAGAACATTGCCCTTTTGATAAAAAGCTGGTACATCTGATCTATGAGTAACCCTTGTTCTTTCCCAGGGGCGAGAAGAAGATTATTTAGAAACAACTCCATAATCTCTTCTTGTGAACAAAGACAGAAAGTAATTGCTCTAAATGCAGTGGGCCAAGATAGTCTCTGCTTCCTTCACATCAGATGTGGGACCACGGACCTCACATGCCTGGCACTGTCAGTACCCGCTTTGACCAAACTGACTGTGGCATCTAGTCTACCACCTAGTCAGTATGCACACGAGCCGAGTTTCACAATCAGTACAGAGGAGCACATTCAGAGGCTTCACCCTGGATAACTGGTGATGGCTGAGGTTTCTGTTTCAGATTGAGAAGCCGATTCCATCCCTTGAGCAAGGCATGAGGGATGCCACATTGCCTTCTGGTCTTTGTGCCAGGGCAGGCAGGCCACAATTCTGGAATCTGGGGATTGCTTGGGTGCCAGGTTTTTCAGCGGATGGTCTCACCACCGTGAGGCATTTAGTGTGTAGCCTCTCAGGAGGCTGGGTAAGAAGACACCAGCAAAAAATGGAAAACGAGGCCAACAAAAATGGAGGGGAAGTTGCTGTTCCACTTACAAGTGTGTGTGCCCCAACAGGAAAGGGCTGCGGATGTACTAGCTCTAAATATACACTTCTTTCCCACCCTAGTTTGAGTCTCAAAAATGCTTTACTAGTTTCCTACATGTATCTTACTTCTTCTAGTCTTTAGCAGATATTACTTCCTTCATGGCTATTAATTTTGAAGATGCTTAGAACTCGAGTTTCTCAGTTCCCCCACTTCCGGGACCATACCTAAGCACATCTGCCGGATACACAAGTGTCATGGCCCAGACTCTTTGGGAATGAGACTGCCTGCCTCAGCAGCGTGCCTGTTCATCTGTTGCTGCTCTTATTTAACCATGGACTGCTGGCATTATGTAGCTTGGGGTGATAACCAAGGTAAGAAACTGGGCTTTTGATTATTCTTTTGATGTTTTAATTGCCCTTCTGATGCTCCGAGAGTCAGTTACATATGAAGAAAAACAAGCAGCCATCTGTTTCCTGAACCATTCGATTGAAGAAGCCTCAACCGATGCCCAGCCTAGCAATTGCTGGGTCCTGGCTAATTGGCAGAAAGGCAGCTACCCTGGCTGGATACCACATATGGCACAAGTTGCATGTGCTTATTTGGAGGAAAGTTGGAAAATGATACCAGTGCAAAGGGCTAAGACGCTGGTTGTCCCTAGTCAAGAGGGGTGCTCCCTTCCTGCACACAGTATGCAAAGATTCCCTAGCACACTTGGTTTCGGGTTAAATCCTGTCACAGACTCTGAATCCCTTCTCTTCAAAATTTTTAAGTGTGTGTGTTTGTGTGTGTGTGTGTGTCCACGGTGCCTATGTGGAGGTCAAAAGACAACTTACAGGTCAGTTCTCTCCTTCCGCCATATGGATTCTGGGTATTAAACGCAGGTCACCGACTTGGTGGCAAATGCTTCCCTTATATAAAATGGCAGTCTTCAATGCATAGCAGTCGAGTTCCTTTTACAAGTAGTACTTCAAGGATAGCTTGCTACCAGGGAAAGAAGAAAAAGACTTTTAACAGAAAGGAGAGGAAGCTAAATAAAGAAAAGCTCTCTTGCAACGGAAGAGGACACTTATCCCTAGTTTTAGCTAAGTGCAGTGAATTCATAAACAGTCTTTTTTATTGAAGTAAATTTCAAGGCTTTTACTTAGTCTGAATTTGATAGAAATATGAGTGCATCACAGTTGCTTCCCATTTCTGTGATTTAAAGAAAAAAAACCTCTCAAGAGAAACTTAGGGAGGGTTTGTTTTGGCACAAAGTTTAAGGTTATAGTCATCATTTCTGAGAAATCACAGGATCAGGAACTTGGTTTAGTTGGTCACTCTGCATCCACCATCAAGAAACAGAGGGCATGCCGGGCGGTGGTGGCGCATGCCTTTAATCCCAGCACTCGGGAGGCAGAGGCAGGCGGATCTCTGTGAGTTCGAGGCCAGCCTGGTCTACAAGAGCTAGTTCCATGACAGGAACCAAAAGCTACGGAGAAACCCTGTCTCGAAAAATCAAAAGAAAGAAAGAAAGAAAGAAAGAAAGAAAGAAAGAAAGAAAGAAAAGAAAGAAAGAAACAAAGGGCAAGGAATGCTTGAGACCACCTTCTTCTTCTATATAGTTCAAGATCCTAGCCAAATCAAGATAATCCCCCATGGGCACACCCAGAGGCCCATCTCTAGGGGATTTCAGATCTCAAGTTGAAAGTTGACGTTAACTATAAAAACAATACAAGAGCAAATATGACAGGCAGCCATCCAATTTCATATCCAAGCCTTCCATGATATAACCTAGGCATACTTATGAAACAGATAAAATTTGTTCTGAACATGCTTAAATACTGTCACTTTTTTCCTGACTGTATCCCACCTTTGTAGGTCTCAGTAATTCCAGCTCACACCTGCTGAAGCCTGTTCCCCAAATCAACCTTTAATACTTGACCTGTGGTTCCCATTCCTTAGTCCTGAACACCATGCCAAGATTTTTCTTACAACTCAAATCAAAATGTGTCTTTCTAACCTCTCAAGTCCCAGCTTCTTAGTGGGATCCTTCATACACTGTATACCTCTATCGATCAAAAGAGATCTGGAATTTCTTAGCCCAAATGGGTGAGAATGCCGGGGAGTTCTGACTTGTTGAGCCTAAGCAAGAGACCTATGTGTTCTCAGAAGGGCAGTTTAAGAACATCTTAAAGCCTTACTTTCTGCATCAACTGTACCCGTACCTCTAGGTAGAAGTGTCTCTCGAATGCCATAGGTGATTCCTTTAGCAGGAACCCCGTGGGAGTACAGAAGTCTGACTGAGGCTGCCCTGCTAGGTTCCCTAGTGAGTCAGAGATGTGTTGAGGTAGGCAGAGATCCTGCTATTTGATTTTATAATGCAATAACAATGATTTTTAGAAATGTCTCATTTTTTAGTAGAAGATGAAATTCGGATATAGATTTTAAAATGTAAACAAAAGTCATGTGACCAAATGTGAGTTCCTCACACATAAATAATACGGTTGTTACACCATCAAAAGCCCCACTTACAGAATTCATCACAGGAAACACTGGGGAGCAGTTTTTGAGAAGTTACTGTGCTTCGGCAAACCTTCACAGATGAAATGGTTCGGTGATCCTCACAGATGCCATGCCAAATGAAAGGAGCGTGTGTCAGTATGGTGGTGGTGGTGCACACAGAGGCAGGAAGGAAGGAAGGGAGGGAGAAAGGGAGGGAGAGAGGGAGGGAAGGAGGAAGGAAGGAAGGAAGGAAGGAAGGAAGGAAGGAAGGAAGGAAGGAAGGAAG
>NW_004949140.1:1017508-1039175 GCF_000317375.1 Microtus ochrogaster
AAGGAAGGAAGGAAGGGTGTCTTAAAGCCACGTGCTATTTGAAGTTGTTTATGTGGCCTCCTCAGAAGACTATGATGAGTATAACAAATATATAATCAGTAATAGGGCATCAGTGGCTGTCAAACTTTGGAGGTGGAGGGAGGAAGTTTTGGAGATGAGGGAGTTGGTCTGTAACCTTACCGTGGCGGTAACAGCATGCATCTCTGTGCTAAAACTCAGAAATGTATGCCAACCGTCATTTTTTCTTTTCTTTTCTTTCTTTCTTCCTTCCTTTCTTTCTTTCTTTCTTTCTTTTTTTTATTTTTCGAGACAGGGTTTCTTTGTAACTTTGGAGCCTGTCCTGGAACTAGCTCTTGTAAACCAGGCTGGCCTCAAACTCACAGAGATCCTCCTGCCTCTGCCTCCCGAATGCTGGAATGAAAGGCGTGCACCACAACCATCTGGCCTCAATTTTTTTCTTTATGCTTTGAATCAAGTTAGGGAGATGCACTTTCCCAATCATTTAGTGATATAAAAAAAAATCAAACTTTACCTTCTAAAAATAGGGACAAGATGCATCCTCTCTAAAGAACAGCCATGAAAAGGACTTTGAAGGAAATCTTACAACAACTCCCTAAGCTCCTGGGAAGTAAAGAGATAGCTGGAAAAGGTAGAACACGTGTTCTAAGGCCTTGGCTCAGCAATGGCACGTGGACTCTGTGGCTAATCACCACAGAATCTGCTCCACTCCCATTTTCTCTAGAGGTAAAAGCCTGCTGACGGAGTACCCAGAGTTTGGGTGACATATTTTCACTATTTAGAGTCAACAAACGCATAAAGGCTTATTATCTTAACTTCATGACCAATGGGCTAACAAAGAAGGGATAGGGAAAAGAAGGGCTACGGTATCCTATCTTTACCTCCACTTCTACCCTTAAGTATGGAAATTTATATAGCAAATTTTTGGTGTTTACACCAAAGCAAATTTAAGTCAAATTTGTCAAGACTTTCCAGAAAGTAAACAATGCATTTCTGTATTACCAGAGCTCAATTAAGGTATTGCATACCCAGGACTGGGTAGTCACTGGTTTCTGTAACTAATCTGATAGACGGATGGCCGATTTAATTTTGTACATAAGCTAGATCCATTATCTCAGTGTCTACCAAGACATTAAAAACTCAAATTTTGCCTTTTCTTTCTTTCAAGATAATTTTTTTAGAATTTTGAAATAACTTCAGATCATAAACAACATTGCAGTGTCATTCCTATGTTCCCCTTCCTCAGTTTCCCCAGTGAAAACAGCTTATAACATTCTACTCTAGTGAGCTAACTAGGACACTGCTACAACCCATTCATGCTTTTACTTCTTTTCATCATTTCTGTATATGTATCTATATTTAGCTCTGTGTAATGATGTTGCCTATGTTTAGTTTCCTGTATTCACTAAAACAATGAGAACTGAGCCATCCCATGCATCCACATCCTTCTTGCTGTCCTTTCTAGTTCTACCCAACTTCCTATCTACCATCTACCCCATTTACTGGTTAACACCAGCTAACCTTCCCCTCACCCCACCGCCTCGAAAACATTCACAAGAATTTTTATCTATACACACAATATGTACTCTTTTCAGATTGGCTTTTTCACACAGCAAAATCCCTAAGAGATTCATTAAGAGAACTTGTACCTCATTCCCTTTTAGTGCTGAGTAGTATTCCACGGCATGAATATATTAGTCTGTTTAATCATTAATTTGTTGAAGAAAACTAACAATACATGATTTATGTAGTTGCTTTATATCCTTGCCAACACTTGGTATTGCCACTATTTTATTTTACTTTTTAATATTTTCTGTTTTCTTTTGTTAGGATAAGGTCTTTATCTCTTTATCTACATAGCCCAGGTTTCTCTCAAACTTACATTAATCCTCCTGCCTTAGCCTCCTGAGGCTGGAATTAAATGCATGAGCCACCAGACCCAGCATATTTTAGTCATTTTTATAGGCATGTAATAATGTCTCTTTGGTTTTGCTTTGTATTTTCTTTGATGGTTAACGATACTATCTTTTCATGTGCTGTTTTCTGGTTTTACATCTTCTTTGAAGAAATAGCTGTTCATACTCATTATCTTTTCCTAATTGGATAGAATTTTGAGAATTCTTAAGTCCTTTGCTGGAGGTGTGGTTTTAAAATATTTTTGCCTGTCTGCAGCTTATGCTTTAAAAATTGCTTTTTATGTTTTATCAGTATGCAAAGGACCAGATTTTCTTGTGATATTTTCATAGCTATGTAGTTTTAGCTGACGCTCCCATTCATCCCCCACACACACATCTCTTTGCCCTTACTCTTTGCTTGAACCCTTCTGATCTCAACATTCCCTTTCCACTTCCATACTGCAGATGTTCTGTTACCTTCCCTGCCCCTTTCCTTAAAGTTCCCTGTTCCCTCTTCTGGCCCCCTTTCTAGTTTCCTAACCTCTACCCTACTCTCTCACATGACACGGTTTTGATGTGGTGAAACTTTTTAAAATTTTGATGGAGTCCAGTTTTTTTTTTCCACTTGTGGAGCATGATGTTAATGTTAAACCTAAAAACTCTTTTCTAAGTCCTAAAATATGTAGTTTTCACCTATGGCTTTTAATAAATGATGTATAGTTTAATGTTCTACATTGTGGAATCTATAGTCACGTTTGCCATCTATTCTGAGTTAAGTCTGAGGAAGTTGAATGGTCCAAGTCGACTTGTTTTGCATCTGGGTGGCAGCTGCTCCTGTGCTATTTGCTTTAAAGGCTATTCTTTCTCTCTCAAGCACTTGGTTGAAGGTTCTAGCAAGGAGCTCATCTGCTTGTATACACTTAACCAAAGACCAGACCTCTCCAGTTCAGGGAAGGGTGTCCGTTTTAACTAAGCACACAGCTTCAGAAAGGATGTAGATGGAGGGCTAAGGGAAGAAGTAGCCTGCCTAATCATCCTGATAACCCAAACCACAAACAGCGATCAATGGGATGACAAATATCACAGCCACTTTAGTCTCAAGCACCCGTTTTCTCTGTTGAATGCCTTTACACCTATGTCAAAAAAAAAAATCAGTTGAGCAAATTTGCATGGATCATTCACCACGGTCAAGTTCCAGGGATGGTTCAACATACATAAGTCAGAAAATGTAACACATCACATAAATAGACTTAAAGAGTAAAATCACATGATAATTTCAATAGATGCTGAACGAAAGTTTTTTTTCAAAATCCAACATAAGGAGTATGACTGGAGGGAACATATCTCAACATAATAAAGGGTATATATAAAACCCCACAGCCAACATCACATCCTAAATGGAGAAAAACTTGAGCAATCCCAATATAAGTCAGGAAGCAGACAGGGCTGTCCACTAACCCTACTCTTTTTCCATATTGTATGTTGTAGAATATTATTTTAACTATATAAAGATGTGTTACAATTGTTTATGCTGTGGAATATTACTTTAACTATGTAAAGGTGTGCTAGTTTTATTTATACTGCATTTGTTTAATTATATAAAAATGTGTTGCTGTCTCACCTTGCCTGCCTAAGAGACCTGATTGGTCTTATGAAGAGCTGAACAGCCAATAGCTAGGCTGGAGAAAGGACAGGCAGTGCTGGTGGCCAAAGAAAATAAAGAGAAGAAAAAAAGAGAAGAGAATAAAAAGAAAGAGGCAAGAAATCAGGTAGCCAACAGCTAGTCAACTAGACATGAGGAGCAGTGAAAGAAAGATATATAAAAGGAAAAAAAAGTGAAAAGCCCTGAGGCAAAAGGTAGATAAAGAGAAACAGGTTAATTTAAAAGAGCTAGCCAGAAACAAGCGTAAGCTAGGCCGAGCATTCATAACTAACAATAAGTCTCCATGTCATGATTTGGGAGCTGGTTGGGGGCCCAAAATAAAAAAAAAATACAACCCAGTACAGTTGTACTCAAAGTACTAGCTGAAGCAATAAACCAAGAAAAGAAAAGGGATACAAATAGGGAAAGAAGCCAAACTATGCCTGCTCACAGATGGCTTAATTCTATAGTGATCCCAAAAGTTCTACTGGAAAGCTTCTAGAAACAATAAACCCACAATGTGACAGGATATCAAATTAACTTATAAAACTTAGTAGTCTTCTGACAGAGCCATAAACAACAAGCATACTGAGAAAAAGATCAGGGAAACACTCAAATTCACAGTGGTCTCAAAAAATATCCAGGAATAGGCCTAACCAAGGAAGTGAAAGACTTTCACAATTAAAACCGTTCCATCTCTGAAGAGATTAAAGATGATCCTGGAAGATGAAAAGATACTCCATGCTTGTGCACTGGTTAGAATTACCATTGTGGAAACAGACTGCCAAAAGTCATTTACAGATTCAATGTAGTACCAATCAAAATCCCAAATTTTGGGACATTCTTCATAGAAATAGGGAAAAAAATCTTAAAATTCATATGGAAGTACAAAAGACCCAGGACAGCCAAAGCAATTTGATTTAAAAAAAATGCTGGAGAAGTTCATATACCTGTTTTCAGCTTTATTACAAAAATATAGTAATTAAAACAGCATGGTACTAGCACACAAAAAACAGACATGTATGTCAATGGAATAAATAGAAGACTCCAACATGAGTGCATTTAATTATATCCATCTAATATTTGACAAAGATGCCAAAGCATACATTGGAGAAAAGGCAGCATCTTCAACAAGTGGTGCTGGGAAAACTACATGTCCACATAAACAAAATCCAAAATCAGATGACCTAGAACCACCAGTAACTCCAGCTCAGAGGATCTGACACCCTCTTCTAACTTCCAAGGGCACATACACATAAATACACTTACAGACACGGAGACATAAAAAATGTTTAAAAATCTTTAAAAGAAATATGGCTAATAGACATTACCTCCAATTTCCTTCTCTAAGTCCCTAAATGTTTACTTTTATAACTTACTTTTCTGTGCTAAGATTTTCTATTTGTTTCAATAGACGTTAAAATTCTACTTTATAAAGTAGCTCTGTGATTGCTACTTTAAAGCCCTTGTCCCATAATTCTACCATCCAATTTATCCCGGTTTGGTATTAGTTGATTACCTTCAGTGGTTTTATTAACTTCTGAATATGCTGGCTATTCAGAGATTCTGATTTCTAATTAAGCTTCAGCTTAGCAAGCAGGTACTTTGCCTAGGTTTATTGCACAGGTCCAGGCTTGCTTTTATCCGCTGTGATTCAGTGACAATTTTCTTTCCAGAAGCTCTGTCATGCTATTTCTGGTTTGCTCCATTAATGCACTGCTGGGTCAAGTTGTCCCTGCTGGTGCTGTCCGAGAAGGTCAGCTGTTCCAGGCCTCTATGTGCATGGGGGTGGGGGGCGTAGAGGGTTGTAGGTTCTGTGGTCTCTGCTTGTATCGCTGAGATTCTCCTTGCCTATGCTGCCTGTGCTTCTGTAGGTGCAAGGGGAAGATTGGCCCTTCAAGAGCATGGTGGCTACAGGAATTTCTGGGCCAGGCTACTTAGGGTGCTGCTTCTTCTTGATGGTTTACTTGTTTGTAAAGTATCTTTAAAACGGGTAGGAGGAATCTCCTCCGGTGTGGGGGGGCGGGAAGAACCAGTTCTCTTGGCTGATTGTCAGTGGCGATCCCTGCTAGACCCTTTGGTTGGAGCTGCCATGCTCTCCTGATGTTGCAGCCAGGAATCCCATACAATCCAGAAGAAGAAAGAATCTAATCCATCTTCTGTTGCTAGGTTGGAAACTAGGAAATGTCGGCTTGTGCCCTTCACCTTTAGGTTAGGGAATGATAATGCTTTGTGCTACAATGGCGATCATTTGATCTTGCAGATCCTAACCACTCCGACTTACCCTTTGCAGTTTCCAAAATTCCCCTTTCATCGTCTTTTGCATTACTTCCTTTGTTTATGTTTGTGCTCAGCTGGAAGGAGCAGAGGAAAATGAGTCTGCACCATTTTATTTAGACTGGAGATGGAAGGTTAATTTTGTATTGGTTTCTGCTGCTGAGTCTCCAACGAATGACTCATACTTTCAAGTGTCACCATTTCTTAGGCACGAATAAGCTCAGGACGCTTTGCTTTGTCTAATATAGCAATCTTCCAGGAGTAGGTGGCTGTGCATGTGTTTCTGTCTGTATATACTTTTGAGAAGAAATCCTAGAAGAGCCTGGCCTTGAAATAACTGTTTCAAAATGCAGACAAGACACTGAATTAGCTGCTAATTTGCCTATGAGATACTATAGTCACTGTGTTCACAGAATCACCATATTTTAAGGAGCCGGAAGAACCATCTCTTGATAGTTCCAGACAGGCTTGAAGCAGATGATAAGATTTTAAGACATTCTCTTACCTTTATATAGAATCTTGAATATCAGTACATGGCATACTCTGTGAAGCCCTGGTCCTCAAGGACAATGAAGTGTCATTAAAGAGTGCCTTAGCAGGCTGAGCTATGATCTCCAAAAACTGGTCATCCCTAATTGATGCAATCATATTGCTTTTCACGAACAAAGAATCTTCATAGTATCTTTAAATTAAAGGAGCCTAATCTAATTACAGATTCCCTAACAAGGACAGGCAGGAGGGTCAAAGTGCTATAAAAATGATTTGACTTGGGAATCTGAGAGTCCAAAAGGGAGATGTGAAGATGTTGTACTTCTGGCTTTGACGATGCAGTAAGGATCCATGCGACAAAAAAAAATGCAAATAATATCTAGGAGCAAGAAAATAGCTGACTTGGGATTCCTGACCCTTATATTTCTATGATAATATATTCCTGCTGTTTTCATAGTCATTTGTAACATGAAGGGGCCTGCTTGTTGGGGTTTATGTCCTGCCCAGTTCCCCATAGCCGGCAAGCCCAAAGAAAATCACACAGAGATCTCCATAAGTTATAAAACTGATTGGCCCATTAGCTCAGACTACTTATTAGCTCTTGTAGCTTATATTAATTATTCTCATCTATGTTAGCCACATGGCTCAGTACCTTTCTCATTGGTACAGATCACATCCTGCTTCTTTGGTGGTCTGCACAGGAGTGCGGAAAGGGCTTCCTTCTTCCCAGAATACTCCTGCTCTCATCGCCCCGCCTCTACCTCCTCTCTGGTTGACCCATCTATACTTCCTGCCTAGCCAATCAGCGTTTATTTAAAACATGATTGACAGAATACAGACAATTCTCCCACACCAGTCATTTGTTACAGCAGCAATGGGAAACCAATATACTCACAGGGAGCAGGCATATGATGGAGGAAGTTGGAGGTCAGAGGGTATTAAAGTTTAGAAGGACATTCATGTGTGCTCTACAAAGAAGCAGTAAAATATGAGACTAATCTGGACACATGAAGTCTAAGAGTGGCCCTGTATCTGCCAGGCATGTCCAACTTGAGACCTGTGGAGTGTGTGCACCAGAAGGAAAGCGACAAATGGAACCCAACAGAGAAGCTTCCTTCTGGAGTAGACGGGAGAAAATACAGAGACCTAAACTACACAATGTACAGAGAGTGAGAGACTACGGAATATTCATTCCTAAATAGGATTTCTCCATCAAATCCCTCCCTGCAGAACTCAGGGAACTCTACAGAAAAGGACGTGGAAAGATTCTAAGAGCCAGAGGGGATGGAGGACACCAGGCAACAAGGCCTTCTAAACACAATAGTGCTGATGCACCTATGAACTCCCAGAGACTGTGGAAGCATGCACAGGGCATGCAAGGGTCTGAACCAGATGAAGTCCTAGCACTAAGAGGAAAAGTGGACACATGCTCTATCCCTAACCCAGAAGCTATCTCCATTTGATAACTTAAGTAAGAAAGCTTAGTTTTCTCCATTGGAATCCAATATGGAGTATACAAACCATACTTCAGGACAAGTCCCATACCCATCAATATATGGCCAACACAAAACAAATCCAATGGTATTTATGAAGGTTGTTTTGTTTTCTCATTACAAGTCTTTTGCTTATATATTGTGGCTTCTGATTTTGTGCTTTTATAGGATCTCCCCGCCTCTGTGTGTGTTTCTGTGTCTGTGTCTATGTGTTTCCTGTGCTTTTCCTTGGCTCTTCTTTGCTGTTTGTTTATATTATGCTTTTGTGGTTTGTTTGTTCTTATATAATCTTATTTCATTTTATCATCATCATTATTAAATTTTAGATGCCTGTATATCTCCTAATGAGAGAAAAAAGAAAGGGTGTGGATTTGGGGGGTGGATCTGGGAGGATTTGGGGAAGGGGAAACCATAATGAGGATATATTGTAAGAAAAACAATCTATTTTCATTTAAAATTTTTAGAAGTTACTTAAAAAAAATTTTTTTTTGGTTTTTCAAGACAGGGTTTCTCTGTGGCTTTGGAGCCTGTCCTGGAACTAGCTCTGTAGACCAGGCTGGTCTCGAACTCACAGAGATCCACCTGACTCTGCCTCCCGAGTGCTGGGATTAAAGGCGTGCGCCACCACCGCCCGGCATTGAAGTTACTTAAAAATTATGAGGGATTTTTTATCAAATTTTTGGTAGCTTGATTACATGGCTCTGAAGCATAAATACTGGTAAATGACAATGTTCTGCCACAGTGTCTAATGTTGGACAAGCCTGCCTAGATCACTGCTGTCCAGCAGAACTTTCTGTAGTGAGAATGAAAATGTTCTACATTTGTAATCTCCAATATGGGAGTCACTAGCCTTATGTGATTACTAAACCTTTGAATGTGGCTATAATAAATAAGGAAGTGAATTTTTCATTTTATTTATTCTTAATTTATATCTAAACATCTTAACATACATGTAACCTGTAGTTAATATAATAACTGTTAAGGAAATGCTCAAGAAATAAAAAAGCACATAGCTTTTTCTTTTTAATTTTTTGGACAAAGGGTTTCTCTGTATATATCTGGCTGTCATAGATCTCATTCTGTAGACCAGGTTGTCCTTGATTCAGATCTGCCTGCCTCTGCCACCCAGTACTGGATATGAAGCCATGTGTCCCCACAACCAACTACTCTCTTCCTTTTTACTTAGGACTTTATCATTTTTTTAAAATAGAGTTTAAAATAAAACCACAAATAAAGATGAAAAATTACACAGATAAAAAAAAGCACATAGCTCACAAAAGTTTAACACATACAACAATACAATTTCATAATATTTCAAATGTAAAAATTACCACCAACTGGAGCCAAACATGGTTATATTGTGTAGGGGGGCAGAAGAGAGAAAGAGGAGAGAGAGAGAGAGAGAGAGAGAGAGAGAGAGAGAGAGAGAGAGAGAGAGACTGACTATATAAGTCAGCAATAAAAACAATAAAGTTCTGGTTCATAGTATAGCATGAACTTTGAAAGTGTGGTACAAAGTGAAATCAGAGTCCGAAACTAACACACAACGGCACACTATAATTCTGGCACTTAAGGAGATTGAGGAAGGAGGACCGTGAGTTTCAAACCAGTCTGGGCTACATAGCAAGTTTTGGACTACACTGGACTTCATAATAATACCTGTGTTTTTAAAAAACAAACTACAAAAATACAGAATAAGAATATCAATAAAGACAGGAAGTAGATTAGTGGTTGCTTAGGGTTAGTCTGGGAAGACGTCTTTAGGGATGATAGCTAAAGTGTACAAGTTTCTTTTTGAGTTCATGAAAATGTTCTTACCATGGCTATATTTGCACACACTCACTAATACATTAAAACAATTGAACTATAACCTTTAAATGTGTGAATTAATCCTCAATAAAGCTATTTTTGAAAGTAAGTGCCAGAATAATGCATGTAGCAGGAGCTCATTTTTATATATAAACCATAAGTACATATGCATGTAATATAAACATTTGTCAGTGTATGCAAATATATAGAACATGATTTGGAAAGAAAGCCACCCATCTGTCAGCACTGGTTACTTCTGGAGAGGGAGTGGGACTGCCTTCTGCAGCATCCTTCTTTCTTTTCCTCCTACTCTGCTTGTTCTCCCAAGTCTTCTGTAGGCATTTCTGCTTCCGTTCACCCCTTTAGAGGCCACATTTGATTCTCCTGGCCCTCCACACACATCATCGACTTTCTTACTCATTAGTCATTCAACAGATATCCATTAAAAACCATACTAGGTACTATGCCAGAAATTAGATACGAAACAGGAGCAAAGCAAATAAAGCCAGCAGTCTTGTGGAGTGTACAAGCTAGCGGTGGCCAAGAGATATACTAAAGAACACCTTGATCAATGCTACAAAATTGCCTATGATATTAAATGATAGGGATATAATAAAATAGGGGAGGAGACACTGACCAAAATAGGGTTACCTCACTGGGACTCTCAGAGAAAGCCTCTTTGAGAAGCCAACACTAAAGCTGAGACACTGGCAATGAGGAAGAAGGTTAGAGGAAAACATTTTAGGCGGAGTGCCAAAGAATCCAGCGAAAACAAGTCATAGCTGAGAACATAGTTATCAAGGAACGTCATATGGGATACGATTATTCAGCAAGGATTGTATCTGATTAGGTCCAAGTAAAGAGCGTGAGTGTCACTTAACGTAAAACTGGAGGATCTTAGAGGCTTCTGCTACAGGGAGGAAAGTCAGGGCAGATTTACATATTTCAAGGTCATCTCTGGATGGTGTGTGCAGACTGGAAGGAAGTAAAGAGGCCAGGGAGGAGATGATGGTGGTGACGAAGGGGATGAACTGAAGTAGAGAAAGATGAAATATGCTCACTGGAGATAGGGTAGAATTTGCTGATGGATTGGATGTAGAGGATGAAGGAGAGAAAGAATCAAGAATGGTCCCCAGGAAACTGGATGAGGTAGCATATGCCTACAATCCCCGCACCCAGGAAGCTGGAACAAGAGGAAAGGGAGTCTGAGACCACTGTGGGCTACATAGCAAAACTCAGTTTCGCTTGAAGATGACTTCCAGGAACTTTTAATTGTATGGCTAGATGGAAGATGTCATTCCCTACGACTAAAAGGGGTTTCAAGAGGTAAATTTGAGCCCGAGAATAGAGCTTGATGCTATAGTGCCTGTCAGGCAGGTGTGAGGCTCTGGATCAATCCCCCGAAGAGAGGCTGTAGAAGAAGTCGGGAGAGACTGGACTTAGGACCTGTTAAGTTCAAGATGTGTATTAGTTATTCAAATGGAGTTCCTAAGTAGATGTTTGGCTATAGGAATCTAAACTTCGGGGGGGGGGGGGAAGGTTAGGGCCAGACATGGAAGTTTACAAATGGGACATTTCTAAAACCCTGAAAATGGATGTCCTGTGATGAAAATGGAGACTGGAGAGAGCCCTGGTGTAGAATTCTGAAGTCTCTCTGAGTTTTAGCTTTCAGTCATATCCTACTACCCATATGAGTTCTAGAAACACATGCTAAACTGCCTTGTATAGGCCTGACATGCCCCAAAGTAACTATATTCCTCCCCCAAACTCCTCCTTTTTCTTCATTTCCTATTACCTATTTATCAATCAATTGAGCAATATTTTCAGGTCTATTTTATATTGTTCCAGCTCTGTGAAAGTTTGTTCATTACCTCATCGTTTCATGGCGATAGTCTCTTAGCTACAGCTATTATCAGCTTGTCTCTGGATGACTACAATGGCTTCCTAGCTGATCTTCTTACCTCCAGCCTTGCCCTAGACTGTCCTCAGAGCCATCCTTGGAAAACGCCTAGGTCATAGTACTGCCAGACTTAAAACCCTTCAGTGAGTTAGGCACAGGGAGTGACAGCGAATCTGTAATCCCAGGAGGATAAAGAGTTCAAAGCAATCCTTAGCTCCCCAGCACATGTGAAGTAGCCTGGTCTGCATGAGACCGTGTTCCAAAGGAAGAGCCACAACAGCAGCAAATTCCTCAATTGAACTCATAAGATCTTTCAAGTACTGCTTCCTGCTCACTTGGCCAGCCTCAACCTCCCCCTGCCTCCTCGGCCTTGCACAGTAGACCTTCATATTCGCAAACAAATACACACAATGCAGCCCCACCACACCTCGGTTCCCTCCACCCCCGCAGGAAATGCCCAGATGGGCCACCCCAATGAACTTGATCCTTCTTAATGCCCCTTTGATGTCCTCACATACTTCCAGCTTGAGTATCTGTAACACTTCAGTGTATTAGGTTAATGAGGGCAAGGGGAGCACTTGTAGTTTTCCGGCACCTAATATAGCACACAGTCTTCAAGTGTCTGCATGTGTCAACTGTGTACCAGTTCCAAGTCCTTCTCCAAGTGCTTTCCAAGTAGTTATCCACTTCATCTTTACAATAGCTCCATGAATTGTAGGCTTTTGTTATGCCCAATTGACGAATGAAGAAAAAAGATGCTATGTATTGTACTCAAGGTCACACAGCTAGTAAATAGGGTTACGAGCACACGAGTAATTCAGGAGTCCATGCATATAACCATAACCAGTCTCTCAATAAAGAGCCAGTAAATGAAACCAGGCTTGGTATTGCTGGCCCGTGCTCTTAGCACTCAATAGGTATATGCGGGATAAACAGGAGTTCAAGGACATTCTTGGCTAGTAAATTTTTAACTAGCTAACAATACATGAGACCTTGTCTCAAAAACACAGTCTGTTCGATAAACAGGAAATGGGGAAGGTGAAGCATGCAATTTTTTTCCTTGGAATATTCTGACTTTGAAATTTCATCTTTTCTTTAATTTCAAAATCTCATTTGTTTCAGAGTTCAGAACACAATAAAGAGTGCAAAAATTTTTAAAAATCCTTTGTTATGGAAACTCAGTGAGGGCCAATGTCACTGTCCTCATACCCACGGCATAAACAGGACAGGCTGATTTACTGATGCTCACTGACTATAGAAGTACAGAAAATAAGATGTAATTAAAAATTCTAACATCAAAAAATTCTTAACAGTAACCATCGACAGAGAGCTGCATTGATGCCGGGCACTTTGTTAAGAGTTTTATGTGTATTGCCGGATTTAATCTTTCCAGCAGTCTTGTGATATAGGCAATACTATCATCTCCACAACATCTTTTTGCAGGGGAAAATGTTCTTGAAGCTATTGGGTGCCTTGCTCAAGGTTTCAGAGTTAGGAAGAGTCAAACGAGGATTTCTGCTGGGGACTTCTTAACTGCAGGTGTTTGTTCTCTGTAGCACTATGGCAGATTGGTTGCCACCAATACTAGCACCTGAGACTCTAGGGCTATGCTACCTCAAGGATAGCATCTAGCCACATGTGGCTTGGTACATTTAAATAATAAAGCTAGAAAAACATATTAATGCCTCGCTCGCACTAGCTAAGTGTCAAGTGCTCATAATGAATCCTCAGATAGGTGTGCTCCATTTAGAATATCTATAGAGGTCAGGAAATTAGTAAGGGGTTAGTGAAGGGATTTCTTTTTAAATTTTCTTTTCACACACAAAATATTTTTATCATGTTTTCTCCTCCTCCAGCTTCTCCCAGATCCTATACACCCAATATCATGTTCTTTCTCCTCCCTCACCCTTCTCAAAATCAAAACCAACAAAAACCCAACAAGATAAAAAGTGCCCAAATTAAACAAACAATGAAAAACACCCCCAAAGAATTCATTTTCTGGTCTAGCCAACTACTCTTAGCACAGGCCCAGTCCTGGAATGTGGTTGATACACCTTGTGGCACTCTTTTGGAGAAGACTGATTTTCCCATTGCCAGCAGCTATTAACTGAAAGCAGCTTCCTGGAAGGGAGTATAAGCTTGTGTCTATTCCCCCTTCTCAGTGCTATGACTTCTGGTTTGAACCTGTAGAAGTCTTATACAGGCTACCACACTCTCCGTGAGTCCATATGTGTGTCATCCCTGATGTCTATGAAAGGCATTGTTTCCTTGAAGTCATCGGCCACCTCTGACTCAAGAACCTACTACTATTATTCTTTCAAAGAAGCATGGCAATCAAGTGACTCTTAATGACAAACATGTTACTATACCCATAGGTCAACCCTCGTCAGAGAAGCAGCTTCTTGCAGTAGGTGGTAATTGACAGAGAGACTCACAACTGAACAATGTGCAGAGAGTGAGAGACTTTAAAGCACTCAGTCCTAAATGGTTTGTCTTCATCCAATCCATGGTGGCACTTCAAGGGAGGGGAGACAGAATATGGTGGTATGAAAAATAAAGACCATTTATGGAATAGAAATAGTTAAATGGGGCCAGGTCATGGAGTGAGAGTGGTCCCCAAAGGCTCATATGCTTGAATGTTGGTCCTCAGTTAATGGAACTGTTGGGAAGGTTTAGGAGGTGTGGCCTTGTTGAATGAGGTATGCCATTTGGAGTAGGGTTTGAGGTTTCAAAAACCCTCACCAGGCCCAATGTCTCTCTCTCAGCCTGCTGCCTGACAATCAGGATGTAAAACTCTTAGCTACTGCTCCAGCACCATGTCCGTCTGTCCTCTGCCACAGTGGTCATGTATTAACCATATAAAACTGTAAGCAAGCCCCCAGATGAATGACTTATTATATAAGAGTTGCCTTGGTCATGGTGTTTCTTCACAGCAATAGAACAGTGACTAACAGTGAGGGATGGAAGAGCAGGATAAAAGGGACAGTGATGGATAAGTAACACACTAAAGATAATTTTAAAAAGCATATAGGCACCTTCTACCATAGAAACTTCCAAAAATACACACACACACACACACACACACACACACACACACATAAAAAGAGATTAAATGGAGTTACAATCTAAAGGACCAACAATGTCCCTACTAGAAGCCACAGGCAAATAAAGAAAAATGTTCATTCCAGGAATGGCTATCTGTTTTGGAGTTGTTGGTCAATGAGCTCTATTAGGTCCCAAAACATTGCAGCGTATCGCCTATGTTATTGTTTATCCTCCAGAACTTGACAGTAAGATCTCACTTCTGAAGAAGCCACATATGTGAGTCACAGAACACAAAAAAAGCAAGCTGGTACTCATCTGAAAGCCTTATCCTTAATGGCAAGTTTTCAGAATGCTGGGAGGGGCTACAACATGACCAGAGGAGCAAAGTCATCATCAGTCTTATCCAGCTGTGAACCCTGCAAGCTACAATAACAATCAGCTTGGCAAGACATGCCCACTGCTATAATAGTGGCATGAATCTCATGGGTGTAACCAACCATTTTCTAAATAGATTTAAGGCCCACTCGGGACCAAGAAGCTGTGGCTAGACAGGTCATAGTCCGTAAGAGCAAAATTACTTCTATTGCTTTGTTAAATAGGCATACTTTTACATTTAATCCTAATGACTTATTGTTAGACACATAGATTAGCACATCTCTCAAACTTCATCAAAGAAACTTTGAAAGAAGTAATATAGATGGGGACTAACACAGAGACCCACAACTTGTCAAAGTAGAGAGAATGACTAACTGCAGGACACACGGTCCCAAACCGGACATCTATATCACACATCTATATCTTCCCTCCCAAGGGCCAGGGATCATTTTGGAAGAAGGAGCAGGGATATTGTAAGAATGGGAGGTGGAGGATGATTACAAAGAAACTCATCCAGACACAGCAGTGAAATCGCACATTAGAACTCATAGCAGTTTACGACAGCACGCATAAGACTGGCATAGGCTCAAGTCACACAGAATCCCAGCACAGAAAGGAGAGATGAGCAGAAAGTCTGGCCCTTGGCTAGGGAGCTATTGGCAACTGATAGCTGCTAGGAGAGGGCGAGCCAGTCTTCTTAAAGGTATGGACCCAGTAGGTCATCCATGCTCCAGTGGAAGATCATACTCCCAAGAGTGCATACCCTTCCCAGTCTGCATAAAGAGGATACAAAGTTGATTGGGTAGGGAAGGGGAGGATCTGAGAGGAGTTGGTAGAGGGTGAATCGGATCAAGACACACTGTGCAAAATTCTGAATGAACTAACTAAAAACTGAGGGGGAAAGCAACAGGTGCTGGTGGTTCCCGCACTACTACTCTGGAGTGCAGAGAAAAAGTCTTTACATCTGCAGCAGATGGCTTATAAGGCAATAGGACACTAGAGTGCACACCCTAGGACGTGGTAGAACGTTAGCTCCCTCAAGGTGCTAAAGCCTCCTTTCCGCCCTGCTAGTCTGCCGCTTCTCACTTTGGAGTGTCAGGGAAATTTTGAGGTAGTCATAAATAAAAGGAATTTAACCTCTGCTCCTTCTCAATTCCTCAACGATAGCACCCTGGCTCCCTCACTTCTGCTGCAGTTGCAATTCATCTGCCACGCCCTCTCCCCAGTTCTACGAACTCAGAGGTGGGGTACTACTCATTTGCATGTTTCCGCCAACCTGGAGAACACTTGACAGCCTCAAGTACAAACGGTCTTCCCAGAATTAGAGCTCCCTGGTTGCTGCCTGCTGCCACACCCTGCTTTACCACCTGGTGCTTGTTTGGTTCTCCAGAGGGCACATCCGCTCTTCCCCTGGCTCACCTGGCTGAAAACAAAGAGGTGATGGGGCGCAGCAGCTTGTAAAGACTCCATCATCAATGGGAAGCCAGAGCTAGGAAGACAATGGCATGGAAGGTTTTCTGTATCCCATAAGAGCATCTCCAGCGGTGATGAAATTGCTTAGGACCCTAGAAGGCAACACATAATTGTCTCAACACATAGGGACAAGTAGGACACAGGCACCCAGAGACAGGAGATAAAATACACATTTATTCCCGGTCATGAAGAGATGTAGTAGATTGTTAAGCCATCATCAAAAAGGCTCTTCAGAACATAAGACCCTCCCATATCTGACTTCTGAATCCGGGCAGATTTCTTTCTCTAATGATCTTTTTTTTTCAGACTAACATTAAATGGACATATATTTTCCAAGCTAAATCCAGATATATCCAAAGGAAACGAGCAAGAGTGTGCAGACTGGGAAGGGTAATGACAAGCTAAAATGATTACGCACCCACTGAGCCTCTCAAGCCCAGGCATCTGAGAGTTGTCTGTACAGGCTCTCCAAAGAATTCTACCTGTTAGGGGCACCTAAGAGTTGACCTGCCTAAAACTCTTCTTGAAGAAGCACATCAGAGAAGTAGATGATGTCAACTCAAGAGTTTTCAAGCTGGCTGTCTCTCAGTCCCTAATGCTGTCAGCCCCCTTGTATCACATGGCCCAGATCAGAAACACTGTCTTGATTCCCAAACAGGCTCCTTCAGTAGCAAGTATAGTGCATAGCACTACTTTGCCTTGAGATATAGCGAGCAAGGAGAAGCTGGAAAGGACGCTGCCATATCTCTGTGATGTAGGAGCCATGTCAGCTCCCCAGGCACAGCATTGTGATGGAGCAGTAAAGAGCAGCATTCTGGCTTGGTCACGCTTGAAGGGGTTCAGAGCACTGTGATAACAGAGTAATGAGCGCTTAAGGACCAGAAGATGGGAGTCAATGCTTCTGAAATGAACAGTACTTGGGAGCTGGGAAAATAGATCGGTGGGTGAGCAAGCTTACTATGAATGCAATCAAACCTGCATTTAAATTCCCAGCACCCACATAAAAGATGAGCATGGCCACCGATGTTTGTAACCATAACACTGGAGAGCAGCAGAGAGAGGCAAACCTCAGACATTTGCTGGTCAGCCAGTCATCCAAACTGAAATGCCAGACACGTTCAGTGGAAGATCCTGTCCAAAAACTAATATGGAGACTGGTAGGGTAAGACACCTGGTGTTCTCTTCTGCCCTGCACATGCACATTCTCCTGCATATACACCACACCACACACACACACACACACACACACACCTATATATACACCTACACACACACTTACACACATCTACGTATACATCTACACACACCTACATAGACACACACACACTTACACATACACCTATACACACACACACACACACACACACATTATTGTACTTGCTGAAAATGTTATTGGTTTCTGCTTTTTCTCTAAAGTGAGAAAAGTAGGTCAACTTGCTGAAAGAACTGTGACCAGGAATTTGAGTCGGAGAGGGAGTCGTTCGCTGAACCCTGCCAAGGTGGAGCAAGAAGAATTATGCCTCTCATTTCTGGGCCCTTGACTGAGGTTATGAAGTCTTGGGAAAATGTAGGCCTGATCCCCAGTGTACATCTTCTACAGGTCCTAGAAAGTGGGTACAAGGGGAGGTTCAACATTTCAAACTCAGTATCTGAATGGTTAGCTGGTATGAGCCAGCAAGAACAGAACTGTTTCTGAGCAAACTACCTTTGCAATTTGGCTTTCAGATAAAGTGGACTGGGCTTGGGGCAGCGTAGAAGGGATAGAAAACGGGATAGCTAGGTTGTTTTCCTGAGCTCTTCTCTGAGTCTCTGGGTTCTCCCCCTAGAAAACTTTCTGGATGTCTTTACTCCATATACTAATTTACTTTTAGAAAGGCAAGAATATTGAGGCCATTTCTCCAAGTCTATTGATGGTTGGCATAGACTGTGATCCATTTCCTTGTCTTCTCTTTCTTCAAAATGTCCGTGTTTGACCAGTAACATAGACACTGAGAGCAACAATAAATAAATGGGACCTCCTGAAACTGAAAAGCTTCTGTAAAGCAAAGGACATGGTCAACAAGACAAAATGGCGGCCTACAAAATGGGAAATGATCTTCACTGACCTCACACTAGACAGAGGACTGATCTCCAAAATATATAAAAACTCAAAAAACTAGAAATCAAAATATCAAATTATCCAATTTAAAAATTGGGTACACATCTAAACAGAGAATTCTCAACAGAAGAATCTCAAATGGTTCAAAGACACGTAAGGAAATGTTCAACATCCTTAGTCATCAGAGAAATGAAAATCAAAACAACTCTGAGATACCATCTTACACTTGTCAGAATGACTAAGATCAAAAACACTGATGACAACTTATTCTGGAGAGGATGTGGGGTAAAGGGAACACTCATCCATTGCTGGTGGGAGTGCAAACTTGTACAGCCACTTTGGAAATTAGTATGGTGGTTTCTCAGAAAACTGGGAATCAATCTACCTCAAGATCCAGCAATGCCAATCTTGGGTATATACGCAAAGGCTGTTCAATCACACTACAAGGACATGCACTCAACTATATTCAGAGCAGCATTATTAGTAATAACCAAAACCTGGAAATAACCTAGATACTCCTTAACCAAAGAATGGATAAAGAAATTGTGATACATTTACAAAATGAAGTACTAGTCAGTGGTTAAAAAAAAAATTGACATCTTGAAATCTGCAGGCAAATGGACGGATCTATAAAAAAAATCACCCTAAGTAAGCTAACCCAGACCCAGAAAGACACACATGGTATGGTATGTTCTCACTCATACCAGACATAAAGCAAAGAATAACCAGCCTGTAGTCCATGACCCCAGAGAATCTAGGTAACCAGGAGAACCCTAAGAGAGATATACATGGATCTCCCTGGAGAGGGGAAACAGACAAGATCTCCTAAGAAAATTGGGAGTGTGTGGGTGGTGGGGAAGGGAGGGCAGCAGGGAAGGGGGGGGAGAAGGAGAAGGGGAGGACACATGAGGGAATGGGATGGCCAAGATGGGGGAAGAACACAGAGGGTGAACAAGGAAAGAGATGCCTTGATTGAAGGAGCCATTATGGGGCTAGCAAGAAACCTGGCACTAGGGAAATTCCCAGGAATTCAAAAGGATGACCCCAGCTAAGATCATAAGCAGTAGTAGAGAGAGTGCCTGAACTGGCCTTCCCTTGTCATCAGACTGATGACTACCTTAACCTTCATCCAGTAACTGATGAAAATAAATGCAGAGACCACAGCTAAGCACTGGACAGAGCTCCCAGAGTCCAGGCGAAGAGTATCCCCATCATGGTCTTGACCCCTCTGCTCATATTATCACAGAAACACCTGACCTAAGTTAGTGGGAGCTCAATGACTGACAGCGGGGGAACCTGAATAGGACCAAACTAGGCCTTCTGAATGTGGGTGACAGTTGTGTGGCTTGGGCAGTCTGTGAGGCCACTAGCAATGGGACTAGGACTTATCTCTAAAGCTTGAACTGACTTTTTGAAGCCCATTCTTTTTGGAGGTATACCTTGCTCAGCCTATATGGGGGGGGGGACTTGGTCCTGCCTCAAAGTGATGTGACCCACTTTGTTGATTCCCTATGGGAAACCGTACCCTTTCTGAAGGTGGATGGGGGGCTGGGTGGGAGGAGGTCAGAGGAGTGGGGGGAACTGGGATTGGTATGCAAAATAAGAAAAGATTGTTTTAAAATTAAAAATTAAAAAAATTAAACAACAAATATGTTTATTTAAAAAAAAAAAAGGTTCAAGGGAGGGAAAAGCCTGGCTGTAATCTGGTAGAGGGTAGAGGTTGGAGTAGCGAACTCTTCCAAACCAGGACAAAACTGTGAAGATCCACTGGGAGCCAGGAACCCTCCTGGATTAGTCAGGGCGGCTGCCCAGCCAAAGCAAAGAGGAAGCTACCTGACCCCTAGTGTCCAGACAGAGGTGGCAGAGAGGTCACGGACAGGTCATAAATCAGAACTCATGGTACGCAAGACATGACTATGTGGCAGGCAGTGTGGGTATAGAAACGGAAGCAGGTACTTGTGGTAGGGAATTCTTGCCTCTAGTTCACATACCATTCCCCACGTCCACGGGCCCTTATTTTCTGAGAAGTGAACATCAAAAAGAAAGCAGTCACTTTCAGCAGGAGCCTGTACTCTTAGGACAAAAACGAACTGTTCTCTGTGTAGGGAAGGCCAAGCCCTAGGAAACAATTTTACTTTTCTTGTTTCAAGATCTTCGATCCTGTTCTCATCCCTGAACCTTTTCCCACAAGTCAGCATATCTTGCTATGGGCAGCTCTCAGGTATCGGGAAAGGAAGAATCAGTTTTCTCTAAGAAATAGGGCCTGATAAATCAAGCCTGTTCTGGTAGAAGGCAACATGTCAAAGAATACTTGCGCAGCACACATTTGCCCTGATGGAGAAAACAGGATGCAAAGTTGGGTGGGAAGGGAAGGGGTAGATTTGGAGGAACTGTAGGATAGAAAGGGAGTAATGACCAAATCACACCATAGAAAACTCTCAAAGAACAACATATATTTTTAAAAACTAAGGCAATATAAAAACATAGTATTTGCCTTAAGGTATTCAACACTGATGGCTGGTGCGATGTCTCAGTAGGTAGGAGCACTTGCTCCTCTCGCAACAGGACTTGAGTTCGAATCCTAAACACCCACCTTAAAGGCCAGTGATTGCTGCCTACAAACCTATAACCCCAGTGCTGGGGAAGAGGCTGAAGACAGGAGAACCACTGGGTCACTCTGACTGCCAATGCAACTCCAGGTTTAGTGTCTCAAAGGGATAAGGTGGGTAGTGATAGAACAGAACACCGGACACCCTTTTCTGGGCTCTACATTTTGCACGGTTACTTGCCTGATGGAGGAGGATCATCTATCTATTTGATGCTTTCATTGGTTAATTAATAAAGAAACTGTTTGGCCTGATAGGGCAGAAATTAGGTAGGTGGAGTAAACAGAACAGAATGCTGGGAGAAAGAAGCCGAGTCAGGCAGTCGCCATGATTCTCCCACCTGACACAGACGGAGGTTAAGATCTTTTCTGGTAAGCCACCTCGTGGGGCTACACACAGATTATTAAAAATGGGTTAATCGAGATGTGAGAATTAGCCAATAAGAGGCTGGAACTAATGGACCAGGCAGTGTTTAAAAGAATACAGTTTCCGTGTAATTATTTCGGGTAAAGCTAGCCATGCAGAGCTGGGCTGGAATGCAGCCCAC
>NW_004949140.1:1039310-1041650 GCF_000317375.1 Microtus ochrogaster
AGGAATAAGAACTTGTGGGAAGACTTTGAGTCACCGGGAGATGGTAATGAAAACATTTAGCCTTCAACACAATGTCATTACTATGTGCATATTCTCAAAATATCCACATGGATGGCTGCATAACATGTTATTTTCTACTACTTCCCTGGTGTTAAATATATACACTGTTTCCAAGATTTTACTGTTATAAAACTCCTGCTTAGAGCAGCCTTATACATAGATGTTCTTGTATACCATTAATTATTTCCTTAACATAAATGTCCTACAGCTGAGTTTGCTGGATAAAATAATGTGAATGTGTTAGGTTCATTTTCTGTATAACAAAATGGCTTTCCAGGGGCTAAAGAGGTAACTCAGGGGTAGAGTATTTGTTCAGCATACAGAAGACCCAGGGCTCAAACTTCAGCACTGTTAAAAAATATATAAATAAAACCAAAATGGCTTTCAGAAAGCTTGTATTTAGGGCTACAGAGACATCTCAGTAGAGTGCAAACATAGGAACCTGTGTTCAATCCCCAAAATATGCTCTCTCTCTCTCTCTCTCTCTCTCTCTCTCTCTCTCTCTCTCTCTCACACACACACACACACACACTAGATGACTCCTGAGAAATGACATCTAATGTTGATCTTGGGCCTCCATATGCATGTGCATACATGTGAACCCTTACACATATGAGCACCCATGCAAATGGAGACTGCACTTAGGTTTCCAGGTGCCCAGACCCAAATAATCACACAGAAAATATATTAATTGCAACACTGTTTGGCCAATAGCTTAGGCATATTCCTAGCTAGCTCTTACATCTTAATTTAGCTCATTTCTACTAATCTATGTATCACTACAAGGCTGTGGTCTACTGGTAAGATTCCAGCATCTTTCTCCTTTGGCAGCTACATGGCATCTGCCTGACTCTGTCTTATTTCTCCATGCATTCAGTTTAGTTTTCCCACCTAGGTTTGTTTTTCCCTGCCATAGGTGGAAGTAGCTTTTTTATTAACCAATGGTAATAAAACATATTAAATGAAGCATACAGAGGAGAATCCCACATCACATCCACAAATATACAAACATACACACATACAAAAAGCTTGTACTCTCTTAAGTTTCTGCTTATAGGATGTTAAATATCAGTTCCTTCAGACTTTCACAGAAAGTGAATAATAGTACTTTTAAAAATGTTTCCGCAAGGGTCTGGTGACATGGCTCAAACGGTAAAGGCAACTGCTGCAAGCCTGACGACCTGAATTCAATCCCCAGGACCCACATGGTGGAGAGAAAACTGACCCCTGCAAGTTTTCCTCTGACCCCCATAAACCCACTGTGGCATGAGTACAAGACCATGCCCACAGACCTCACACACGAATAAAATTGTACTAAAGTCATAATGGAATAAAGAATGTCTGTCAAGGTGAAAGACAAAAATGGTGTCTGGATCTCCTTTGGATGATCCTTTCTGCAGAAGATGCTGCCCATCCACAGACAGCTGTCTGCTGAACTTCTCAGGAAGTCCATGCTCACACAGGTTCATAAGGAAGCCTTCAAGAATTCTAAGTTAACCAGACAGGACACATTTCCATATGACAAATTTCTATCTGAGTAGCTAATATAGCTATTTTTGCCATTTTTGACTATAGAACATAGCCTATAAAATTTATGTAACTTAGCTGAGAATTATAAATGCCTTTCTGGTTATCATCTTAGTCAAGAAATAATGTGTGAAGAGATATAATCATGAGAGAGGAAGAATTGTTGGTGTTTTGGTTTTGAGTTTTGTGAGGAGAGGGGATTGGTTTTTGGTTTTTTGTTTGTTTCTTTGTTTACCTGCTTTTATTTTCAATTTTTAGACAGGGTCTCACTCATTGTGTAGTCCTGGCTGGCCTCAAACTCACTAGGTCATCCCGGCTGGCCTTGAACTCAGAGATACCTAGTTGCCTTTGCCTCCTGGGTGTTGGAATTAAAGGTGCACATCACCATACTCAGAAGAAGAGGGGACGTTAAGGTAGGGGCAGGGAGAGGAGTAGAGAGAGCAACAACACATCTGTGACATGGAATGAGAAGAGGGGCTACTGGGGGAGAAGCTGCAAGCACAGGGAAGGGCAGAGGAACAGGGAGGGTTGAAGGAAAAAGAGCAACAAGAAGAATGTGTGAAAACAGTATGGTGAAGCTCATTGCTTTGCAGGTTGACTCACCAAACTGAGAAAAAGAACAATAACCTGGTTAATTAGCCCATAAGCTGTCTATACAGCCCACCCCAACCCTAAAGTCACCACTGTGTTAACTTTTGTGGTGTCTGCCACCTTCTTTTCTTTATGATCTGATCACTTCTTATAACCTGAATC
>NW_004949140.1:1041750-1052535 GCF_000317375.1 Microtus ochrogaster
TATATATACATATATATTCATACACTGCAATAACACAAAACCAAATAAAGAAATGCCTTTGAATGCTCAATTTTCAATATGAACCTTTATAGATTCCCAGAACCATACATTCACACAATGTTTCCCACACATGTGACGCTATTACTATACCTACAACTTGTCAAGTTGCTTTGGCTTGTTAGATGTGTTAGCTCCATGTTTTAAGCATGTTTCCAACCAGGAATGTTGGCACTTGCCTGGAATTCCAGCGCTTGGGAGGCTGAAGTAAGTTCAAGGCTCGACTGGATTATGTAGCAAAATCAAGGCCAGCTAAAGTACATCGAAAACTTCTGTTGCAAGAAAATACAACAAAACAATTCACCAAAAATAATGGGGAACAGTGCCTCCCAGCTCAGGATGATAAAACTTGACATTCAAGCTTCAGTGTCACGTCCAGAGCCAAACGAATGGGCACCTCTGAATTATGGATTTCAACCTTCTTTACTGCCTATTGAATAGGTCAAAGGTTTTGGTTGCAAACCACAGAATCAACTCTGACTGTTTTTTTTTAAGTTGAAAAATACTCGAGGGACAATATTAGACACCCCAAGATCTATAGATCTCTGTCATAGCTTGCTTTCTAATGCTGAGGAAAACACCATGACATAAACAACCTGCTGGGGGGAGGAAAGGATTTATTTCAGCTTATTGCGTGCAGTCCAGCATCTATGAAGCCAGGACATGAACTCAAGGCAGGAATCTGGAGCAGAGACCATGAAAGAACAAAGAACGCTACTTGCTTGCTAAGTTTGGTTTGTTACCTACCCCAAGGCCACTTTCCCAGGGGTGGCGCCATCACGAGTGGACTGGTGCCTCCCATTTCGATCATTAATTAGGAAAATACTCCCACAAACTTGCTCATAGGTAAATCTAATGGAGGCAGTTCTTCAGCTGAGGATCCCTCTTCGCAGACGACTCCAACTTGAGTCAGCTTGACACGGAGAGAACAAAAGAAAGGAAAAAAAAGAGCAAAATCCCCTTAAACCAGCAGGTTCCAGAGAGATCAGAAAAGGCCCAAAATTCTGCATGTAATGCCTGGAGCCTGCCAGTCCTCCGGAGAAGACAGTAGCCCTCGTTAATTCTTGCCTTCCAATTGGAATTTCCAAGTTGCTAGGATGTCCCTTCTAAGCGTCCCCCTCATATCAACCCTGGCAACCGCTGCCACAGTGAAAGTTGGCCATCTAAATCCTTCCTGCTCTAGGTGGCCCTTCTGCTTCCTGGTGTTTGCTGTTGTCTAGCATGCTGACATGCCCTATGTTGGCTTCTGGGAAAAAAGATTTTTTTTTCTCGTCATTTATTTGTTTGTTTATTATTTATTTATTTTGGTCTTCAGCAACTTCTTCAGCAAAGAGTTTAAATAAACCTTTAGGGACAGAGAGCAGCCTGCTCTGTTTAAGTAGCTAAAAAGAATTATTAACCATCTGCTGGAGGAAATAAAACTTAAGAGCAGGGGGAGAATCTAAGCACTTTAGGAGTTCCCTGAAGAACAGCCCTGGAAGAAGAAATACCACACAAGAACAAGAACGGATTCGCTAGGTCTGGAGGTACAACGTAAACGGGAGAGTGAAATGCTTCCATTTTATTCCAAGCATGCTCCAGAAGCCATACAAGGTGAGGAACACCTAGAGATGACACACTCTCACAAGCATTGTCAAGGGTCCTTCCAGACGACGAGTGGGGAAGACAAGCAGAACACTCAGGAGGCAAGGAGGGCAGAGGAAAGATGGCGGAGGTGGGAGAGTGTGGGAGGATCACATTTGATACAGGCCTCTGGGCCATGCCTGTTGACTGCGTGAGGTAAGGAAAAAGAGAAATGAATAACACCTGCCAGATCTCAGCCTGAGCAACACAATAAATGCTGCTGGCCGTGACCGAGGCAGAGGAGAGCCAGGTAAATGTGGAGAAGGACGATACACGCTTAGATTAGAACAATGCAAGGAGTCAATATGTTTACGAAGACCGGACATGGGAAGCAAACTACAAGTGAGTCTTGAGCATTGGCGCACAGGCCAAGGTCTTGCATTATCCCATGCTAAGGACTCTGGGAAGCGGGAAGCGTTTTTAGAGGTTTGTTGAAAGGGTTAATCCATGAAGCCTGGTTGGCCAGTCCTTCATGAACTAGAGTTACAGATTTATGAGTGCTCCAAGTTAATCCTAGGGAATCCAGCCCACTGCACGATCTTCATGCCATTAATTGTTGCCGTCCTGATGTTTGATCTAGAGCAAGAAAGCATGCTCCACTAGCTTATCAGGACTTCCTGGGGCTATTTAGCAAGATTCAGAAGTACCCACCTGGCTTTCATGTTGGGGTCCTGAGGTTCATTCTGGAAAGGGCTCCGAAACTGGCATAGGACCAGACTTCCCTGAGAATGTGTCCTAATAACTTAGTTGCTCTTGGGTGGCCCCAGATAAGACTTGGAGTCTTGTCCCTATCCAGCACATACATTTTCCTGCTGCCTTTTCTCTGAAGCCTGTACTGTTCTAAACTTACAGACTGTAGCTGAGGCAAAGAAAGGATCAAGATGGAGTCACGGAGCCAATATAGTACGGCCAGCCAGAGGGTAGACACTGAACATGCAGTACTTTTTGTATACCTAAAAGAGAGCTGAATAACTGAGTGGTTCTCCAAAACTAAAAAAAAAAAAGAGGAAGAGGAGGAAGAGGAGAAGGAAGAGGAGATGGTGCTGTTTTGCTAGATTGCTGAACTTAGCAGAAGAGGCGGAGCCAGTCAGAGTGGGAGGATTCTGAATCAGAGGAGAAAGAAGGCTTGCCAACCAGAGCAAACAAGTCCGTAGAGGCTGGAAGGCAGGAATAGACAGGGTTTCTTCAGAGAACACTGTCCTCCGAGTCTCTCTGCTCCGCAACGGCTGACTCCCTTTGCCACACAGTGGACATTTATTGGTCTGCCACTACCTGGGAGCTTTGTCCAAGTCCACTGGCACGTCCTTTTCGATCTGTCCCCTGCTTTTCCTGGACAGGGCTAAGGGAGGAAGAGCACATTCCCTGCTCCCAGCCAGGACACTTGCTGGACAGCGAATGGAAAGGTCTTCTCGCCAATCTCCCTGCACTAGTGACGGTAAACTTGGATGGTCTCCCTGTGACGTGGTGTTTAAAATTCCAGATGGGACTGCAGTAACTTTATTATTCCATATGTCAACTCCAAAATAAAACCCCGCAGATGCCAAATTCCAAAATATTTTATATTATTCCAGAAGTAAGAAAACTCTTAGGATTCCAAATCTTCCCATATTCCCAGAGTAGCTTCCAAACAAACAAAGTAACTATTTCTGGAACAGAGAGGTTCAGTTGCAAAGAGGCACAGAGAGAGAGAGAGAGAAAGAGTACATTGTAGAAAACAGATGATCAGAAATGGAAGGCTTACTGCTTAGACCTCAGAGCACACTAATCTCTGCCCATCCCACGGGCAGATGAATAAGAGATTTGTCCAGAATCACACAGCACTGCTCAGCTGATGCAGGGGCAGAGCCCAGATTTCTTGATCACCAGTTAGCTCTCTACACTACCTTCGTCCTGCACATAGTAGCTCTGCATCTTTAAGAAGCCTCCTTGAAGAATGTTGGATACCGAGAATTTTCTAATCAGAAACCATCTCTCAGTGGCAAGCGGTCAGGACTAGACAAGGGAAGCGTAGCAGAAGGCTGAGCAAAGGAATTAAAATGGCACGGGCTGAGTGAGACATGTTTCTGGCTGTCTTAGGGGCTCTGCAGCCTCAATGCTTCTTTGCCTTGAGCCAAGTCAGTCATACTCTTTGTCACGAGGTAGAGGTAGGAGGCCAGTGAGCACAGTGAAGAAAGCGGACCTTGCTGGCAGTGGTAACGTGGCCAGACTGTTAATGGCCAGCAAGTGAAGTAAGGTAATTGCGAATGCATGTGACAGCAGCCCAAAGTTCTGGCCGAAGCAGCATTTGTCTCGCACCCAGGGCCAGCCAGCTCACAGGAGCTGGCAACAGAGCTCACGGCCGTGTGAATAGGAGAGGAAACAAGAGTCGACTCTGAGCAGCAGTGTGTGTACCTTGCTTAGGCTTCTGATTCAGAGGCACTGACAAACGGGATAGATCAGGCCATCAGTACAGTACACACCACGACGACCTGGCAGGGACATGCGTGAGGATTGGTCATGTCCTGTTAGGGGCCACCAGCTCCACAGCTCAGGTAGCTCCTGGGGCCAAAGCTGGGGATGAGGAAAAGCCTAGGAGTGATTGATGGGGTCCATGACAAAATCCAAAATATAGCCCCTCTATGGATGACAGATCAGAGAGTGCATGACTCTTGTGTGCAGATCCCATCTGATGCAGTCTCTGAATCACTCTCACCAATCTCAGGCTTCACGGTCTTCCAACGGAAAGCACCATACTCCCATTACAGTAAACTCTAGAATTGAAGCCCAGATGAGCTAGAGCAAATTTAGAAATGCTTGCGTTTGGGCTAAGTGAAAACATTTTGAACACTATTTTGGGGGCCACATTGGTAGTCAAACCCATGTCTTCACGCATGCTAGGGGAGTATGATACCACTGAGCCACAATCCCGACCAAACACTAAAAGTATGAGAATTTTAGCAATATTTTAATAGTATACAAAATGTGCGTGTTTATATTGCCTGCCTTTCATGTTTCTTTTCTCTCTAATTTTTTTGGTCCGTTTGTTTGAGTTTTTTGAGTCAGGGTCTTGCAATGTATCAAGGCTGTCCTCAAACTCAGAATTCCTCTGCCTCTACCTTTCACGTACTAAGGTCACAAAGCAGGGACTTCCATGTTTGTTGGATCCCACATTTTTTCCCCTTTTGAACTCCTACCCAGAGAGCTCGGGGAACCACAACCACACCCTCTTTTATGTTATAGTATGCTGTTTTCCTAGCCCCCCCTCATGTTATCAGGCTTTCAATGGAAACAGCCCCCATTAGATGCTCTGAGTCCCGTCCCTCCTTCCCCTGCTTGCAGTATCTCTTCCTGTTGCTTCTAATCCGCACTGCTGGAAAACTAGATTACAGACTTCTGCAAAGCTGTTACAAATAAGTCATTAAGAAAAGGTCTGGAAAAGAAAGTTTGCAGCAGCTTCGGTGGTGTGTGTGTGTGTGTGTGTGTGTGTGTGTGTGTGTGTGTGTGTGTGTGTGTTGGGGGGGTGCAAGTCTTTTGTCTTTCCAAGTTGGGATCAAATTTTCAGAGCAAGAGTATGCCAGAAGCCTGGCCTAAGGCTCAGAGCTTTCTTTGCTACTGAATGTCTGCCTGACATCGGGCTGTGCCTTCGGCCCTTTTCCACCGGGCTGCCTGGCTCAGATCTCTGAGTGACAGAAAGCTGGAAGGAACAATTAAGAATAAACCTGAAGCCAGGCCAGATTCTTCTTTGAGCAAATGCTTAAGAGCTGACACAGCCAGGCCAATAGACCACGGAGGATCTTTTAGGTTGATCCCAGGGGAACTACGCACACTGAAGGGACTAGGAAGGCAGTTCCAGTTTGGACAGAACCTGAGGGAAGCCCAGTGACATAAAAAAAAAAACCACACTAATCAGAAGTAAGCAAAACGAAGTAAATTTTCAACAACTATATTTCAGCTGTTAAAAGGTCCCTGGGGGTGGAGGAGGTAGGAATCCTCAAGGGGGAAGGCAACACACGCAATTTGTCGTGTCTGTGGAGCACCCATGACATGTTCCATGCTTTTGCAAGTTAGAAGTACTTTCATAATGACTTGACTCACCTGGGAATCTCTTCAGAGAGCCACTCTTCCCCTTATCCCTACATAAGGAGCAACACTTGGAAACTTCTGTATTTCTATTGTCTGTAACATCTTGTCGGCTAAATGGCCACCAGGTCCACATCCTCTGGAGGATTCTGCAGGGAGAGCTGGGCCAGACCTCAAACCTAGCTATCATGGGATATAAAAGGAAGTTGCCTAGATACTAGAAATCCTTGTCCTTGGGAGACCTCTAATGGGGTTCTGCCTCTGGAAGGTCATTTGCCTGTACACAATGCATAGCAAGCTGCCATCAGCCTGGCTCCCGTGGTTCCTTAGTCAGGAAGGATGCTGTAATGCGGAATCACAGGCCATCAAAGGCTGCGGATGGAAAAGTGATTCATCACTGTTGCACCTTGATTTGTCCCCTTGTTTGAAATCTTTTTCTTTTTAAAGAAGATTTATTTTATTTTCATGGATATGTACGTCCGTGTATGTGCGTGTGTCCACAAGTAGCTAGAAGAGAGCGTCAGAGTCCCCAGGCTGTATTAGAGGATACTGGGAGTGGCTTATTCGGGGTGCTGGGACCTGAACTTGGGTCCTCTAGAAGACTAGTACCCACTCTAGCACTAAGTCAGCTCTCCAGGTCCAAATTTTATTTTGTTGGACAGAAAAAAAATGTATATACAAATGATGCCTAACTTGCTGCTTTAAAGTACTGGACACATTGTGTCTCTTAAATTATGAAAAACCAACTAAGGGTGGTGGCACATGCTAGAATCTGTCGTGCTGGAGAATCTGAGCAGATGTTCACAAATTTGAGGCCAGGCCAGATTTAATAAGGATTCCTTGTCATTCATAAATGAACACATCTCAATGGGCAAAACTGCCCTCTACTTTGTTCTTGTTTTCAGGTATTTGGAAAGAATGAGTGATGTACAATAGAGTATTCTCATGGTCAAGGTTGTAGTAATAGGAGCGGTGGGGCTGCGTCCCCAGCACCCCTGCCACCTGGCTAGCTTATGCCCCGAAATAACAACACACAAATTGTATTCATTTAAACACTGCTTGGCCCATTCTGCTTGGCACATTAGCTCTAGCCCTTACTGGCTAATTCTGATATCACAATCAACCCATCTCTAATAAACTGTGTAGCACCGGTCTTACCGGGAAAGATTCAGCATGCCTGACCTGGCGGCTGGCTGCATCGCCATCTGCCTCAGAGTGCAGCTCCAGTCTTACCAGGAAAGATTCAGCATGCCTGACCTGGCGGCTGGCTGCATCGCCATCTGCCTCAGAGTGCAGAGCTATCACGTCTACCTGGGAGAGGGGAGCATGGCGTCTCTCCAGAGAGCAGAGCTGTCGAGTCTGAGCTCACTTCCTCTTCCTCCCAGCATTCTGTTCTGTTTATTCTGTTTACTCCTCCCACCTATGTTTTAACCTATCAGGGCCAAGCAGTTTCTTTATTGTTTAACCAATGAAATCAACAGATTGATATATGACACTCCCATATCACAAGGTGAATTCTACTTTTAATTCCTTGGAAGTATCACATAAGTTTGAGGCATTCCAAATGGCTCATTGGAAAATATCTTCATAGATTTAAAAGTGTACTAAAAATCAAAGGTACAAAAAAGATGGAAAAACTTAAGATTTGGTGATGAAGAAAGTAAGGACATTTAGCGAGGTGAGTGACAATCTCGAGCAGGGCTATGAAGGAGGAGAGGACAGACATGAACATGGAAAAATGGAGGAATTGCAATGTGGCTACTGGGAAAGAAGAAAAAACATATAAATGGCAATAGTCAAGTGATATTTTCCCAACTTGATAAGTAAATCTTAAAATGATCCAATCTGGGAAAAATGAGAAACAATAAGAACAGCATTACTTATGACATGACATATACATGAAAGAAATTATAATTGGAAACTACAACCAAAGTGAATAATGCATCTGATCCTAAAAATTCTTTTAACCAGGGGCTGGGGGTCAGTCAGTAAAGAGTTTGCCACACAAATATGAGGACCCAAGTTCGAATCCCAGAGCCCACAGTACAAGTCAGGTGTTGTAGGGTGCATTTATAAACCCAGCACTAGGGAGGCAGAGACAGTTGGATCCCTGGGGCTCAATGACCATCCAGCTCACCTAATAGGGAGCCAATGAAAAGCAAGGCGAACGGCTCCTGAAGAATCACACTCAAGGTTTGTAACATGAGGGTTGGCTTGCTTGGGGTTTCTGTCCTGTCCAGTTCTTATAGCTGGTAGCCCCAAAGAAAATCACACAGAGGTCTCCATAAGTTATAAACTGATTGGCCCATTACCTCAGGCTTCGTATTGGCATTTATGACTTCTATTAACCCATTATTCTAGTATATGTTAGCCACATGGCTCAGCACCTTTTTTTAGCAATGCAGATCACATTCTGCTTCTTTGGTGGTCTGGGAAGGACTGGGGAAAGAGCTTCTTCCTTCTTCCCAGAATACTCCTGTTCTCGTTGCCCCACCTCTCCTTCCTGTCTGGCTACCAGTCAATCAGCATTTATTTAAAATATAGTTGACAGAATATAGAACTATCCTGCATCAAAGGTTAACCTCTAGACTCTCATGTATATACACCACACACACACACACACACACACACACACACACACACACACACACACGTGAGTGCATTCATGAGAGGCTAGAGGTCAATGTGTGTCTGTGTGTGTGTGTGTGATAATAAGATTGGCATTGATTCTCTAAGAGGATATGATTTATATTCAGGAACTGACTAATTGAATTTGTCTCATATAGACTTGAATATCAAGCACCACATAGAACATAGTATGGAGACTCAAAGAAGGGAAATGCAAGTTTATCAACGGGGCCCTATTTTAGACACAGCTGTTACTTCCACCTCCTCACAATTCTGTCACTCTGTCCCTGCTCCAAACTACCCAGCTAATCAGCCAGCCTATTATCCACAGAACAAGCAACTTAGGTGCACTTTGTTTAAGAGACTGCCCTTGAGAAAATTATATGCCAGGAGCATAAAAAGCCGAGCTGCAATTCTGGCAGATCAGTTCTTTGGGGTTTGATCTATGCTGGCAGCAGCCATCCTATTTTTATGAAAGGCGCTAAAGGCATCAGGAAAAAAAAAACTTTATTTAGCTCATCTCAGGCAGTGAAATCAAAAAGAAAAGAGAACTGTTGCAACCAAAGTCAACAAGTACCTCAGGATGGTCTGCATGTTTGCATGTGTGTGCATATATACATACTAATGTTTGTTCATACATATATACTAGTATGTATACATATATATACTAGTGTGCATATACATACTATACATACTGATGTGCATTTGTATATACATATGTGTGCATACATATATACATATTGTGTGTACATGTATACACATACATACTGATGTGTACACTTATACACATACTAGCATGTATGTACATATATACCTACTAATATGTATAGATATATACATGCATACTGGTGTGTGTACATATATACATACTAGTATGTGTATATATACATAGTAGTGTGTGTTCATATATACATACTAGTATATATGTACATATACACCTATTAATGTGTATGTATATATGCATACTAATGTGTGATATATGTACATACTAGCATGTGTATTTTTGCACATATGTGCATACTACCATTTGTCAATTATGCATACTAATGTGTGTATATATGTACATACTAGCATGCGTATGTTTGCACATATGTACATGCTACCATTTGTCAATCGCTTGCATTCCTTTTAGGATGTGATCTTTACTTCTAGTGAGAACTTTGGAAAACTGTCTACTGGATGGTCTTCTCCTAGGAGAACTAATTAACTTTCCCTCTCTCTGTGCACTGAAAGTCAAGGAGGAATCCTGCTCAGCTAACTTTGTCAGAAGGACAAACTAGCTGTTGATGAAAGAAGCCTGGGTGCTGGGGCCTCTAGAGAGATGGGGTATGGCCTGTGCTAACCTTGTGACAGTGACTTCAGAAAGAACCACTGTCTCATCAAAGGCTCCTCCACTGTAGTCAGGCCTGGGTCTTCGCACTAGTTCAGTGTAAGTGTCTGACCTAGTGTGATGACTACCAGAGAAGCAGCGAGGAAATGTATCTGTGATGATGAACCAGGAGGTGGGGAGGGCAGTGGACTGCGACAAATAGCTGGGGGAGGTCTCTTCTGTCCCCTCTCCTTAAGGGAAGCAAGCACTGTCTGTGGGACTGAAGAGGTGGCTTGGTGTGCACAGTCCACGTGGACGAGAAAGTCAGCCTCCCTCGCTCACTCCCCAAAAGCAGGGTGTGACATCAATGAAGAGTCGGTCCCCAGGGATTGCAGCAAACTGCCAATAGCCAGCAAACCTAATAGGTATACCTCTTCGGAGCTCACAGCCCTTGCAGTTAGACTGGCAGGAAGGAACTAGTTCCTGTCAATAAAGAAGTCGCAAGTGTCACCTGTAAGCAATTAAAGCATGCACACTTGCACCTGTCTTTTCCTTTCCAGTGGTGTTCTCGGAGGTCCTGTGTGTGAAAGAAAGAGGACCATTGGTTTGCATCCAAATTTATGCCCAGGGCACCTGTGCTGCTCGTGGCTGCATCCGAATCTAACATCTCTGGGCTAATGTAGGAGTCAGAATAGTCATCAATCCAGAATATGAGACACTTTGGTCTAAAAATTAAGCTAGTCACATGCTCAAGATACAGTTTTTTTTGGAGAAGTAAATTCTACCTGGATGGTTGCCTCTGACATCTCCAAGACTCTCTTCAATAAGATGCTGCCTCTGAGGGGAGAAGGAAGGTTCTACCCAAAATGGAAATGACTGAATTTAGAGTTAGTGCTTCAAGAGGAAGGCCACCTCTCTCTCTCAAAGATACACACCTGCCTATTGCCAGATAGCATCCAAAATTCATTTGACTAGCTCACAGAATCTCCTCCTAGGCCTGTCTCCTCCAATGGCTCCTTCCCATGTCACAGACAGCCCTGAGAGTAATGATGATTTTTTCAGCCTCTATATACAGGACTGCCTCCAAAATTTAGGTTCATAAAAAAAAA
>NW_004949140.1:1052635-1061379 GCF_000317375.1 Microtus ochrogaster
AGAGAGAGAGAGAGCTAACTTTCCCACTATTGAAATCATTTCAATTGCTTGCGGGTCGAGGCCCAACCCAGTTTTAAAGTTTAGCATGGTGGTGGGGACTTCCTTCCACTGAAATGTCTAATGTTAGCTCTGGCTCTCTCGCTAAGCCTTAGAAAGGAGGCACAATGCTTTACAGCACCAAACAAAAAGCCCAGTGACAGCTCTGCTTTGTACCCTCCACGGACAGAAGACTCCTTGCCTATTTTTCACCCTACCCAGTTTGAAAGCTCCTGCTCACAGAGATGCAAAAGGCCCCATAATGGCTGCTTATTGCAAATGACCAAACTCTATATATATTAAAAAAAAAAAAAACCTCTTTCCAAAGCAGAGACATAGAAACATGCTACCAGTGATGGTCTGTGAACTCATATACATGGAGAAATGTTTTTCTTGGGATAGGGACTAGAGGCCAATGTTGATGCTTTCGACGACTAAGGAAACCAGTGGAGAAACTGTCTGGTGGACAGAGGCTAGCTGAGAGACCCGGCCTGGTTCCCTTACTCTGTGGCTGCACGCCAGTTCTGCTGGGAGGAGACAGGAGTCGGAGCCCTTACATTGCTGACCTAGAAGGCCTCTAATGAGCATTGCCCAATGCTCCTGTTATACAACATGAAAAATAAATAATCAACCTTAAAAGTCAGGCAGCCAGAGCTCTCTTCAAATAATAAGCCCTTTTACAAGCTGCTTATCATCTGCCAAAGTCAGCTCCAGAGAACACCGGGAACTCTTAATTCTATTGTTCTTTTTAACTACTTGGGGGAAGCAGACAAGCGTCAATGGCTTCATTGGTTTTCTGAGAGACAGAGGAATAAAGGGTTTTCCTTTAGCCACACCCTGTTCTTGATCTCAATAAGTTAAATACACACTGAGCCCTCCCATCTCTGGGAAACCCCTACTTAAAGTGTGAGCTAGGAAAAAGGCCCAGACTTGGTTGTTGGTTTTGTTGTTGTTGTTGTTGTTGTGTGTGTGTGTGTGTGTGCACGTGCACGCTCACACGTGTAGTAGTAGTAGTAGTAGGCTTTGAATCCAGGATCTTGAACCTGCGAGGCAATCTTGAACATGCTAGGTAAGCATCCTATTACTGCACTAAGTCCCCAGCCCTGGATGTTTCTGGAAAAAAAAGTCACTCTCTACTTCCCATCTGATGACCAGGAAGGATGGAAACGCTAGGCTTCTCTGAAAATGTGTATTTGGAGGGAGGGAGAAGACAGAGTAGAGATGTGTGACACTGTGGTCCCCTGCCTTTGGGAGTCTTATAACTTAACCACAAAAGGAAGGTGGGATTTCCTAAGAAAAAAAATATTCAAAATCATGTTTACTCGCTTGTGGTGGCCCGAGTGTGAAATGTTAGCCAGGTACTACCCTGGCTTTCAAAATACAGAATGGGGGGCTCTGTAGTTAACTGGTCTTGTTAAGGAAATCTGATGAGAGAAATTTGGTCTAAAGCCCATTTCCGATGAACCTAAGGGGGCTTTGGATATTTGCTGTTCGTCAATATCCTAGAACTGTCAGTGCACAAATGCCCAGCTCAAGTTTCCCAGTTCCTGGAAACCCTTACTTCCCTGCCTCTTCTCCATGTTTCCGCCCACAGTCTCGTCCTTCGCTCTGCCAGGCTCTGCCTATAAATACTCGGGGTTGTCTGAGCGACCAGCTTATGGGTTTTCTGAAAGCAGAGAGCAGGCTTCACTCTTCCTCACATGTCCACAGTCTAGAATAGTCTCTAGAATACCGGAGGTGTGCATTAAATCATTTAACTAGTGACAAGATCAGCGCTTATGGAGAACACTGAAGTACGCAGTAATTCAACGTTTAACTTTCTGTATCTCTTCACATTTCCCAAGCGATGGAATTGAGGCTCTGAGATATCATGCCCAGTTGCATATTAGTAAGAGGAATGACTGTTACGTCAATTAAGATATCAAAGTCTAGAACCCTCATCTGTCTGTGGGTGTGCTGTGAACATACAAGCAGGAGCTAGAGAAGGGTGTCCGATAGTCTTCCACTCTGGAATCCCGCCTTGTTTTAGGAGACGTGGTCTCTCACTGCCCCAGAAGCTGGCCATTTCAGCTGGGCCGGCTGGCCCACAAGCTCCTAGGGTCTGGTCTGCCTGTTTCTATCGTCCAGTGTTTGGGATACAGTTCTGGGTAACTAGGCACAACTTTCCCACGGGCGCTGGGAATTGGATCTCAGGTCTCCATGCTTACCCACCCAGGGTTCTTACTCTCTCTAGAAACTTGATTCTTAACCACCACGCCAAGTGCTAGGAAGGAATAAATGACCTCAGTAAAAAAAAAATACATGCAATATATATACATAAATATGTATATACATACACACACATATCACAAATGTAAACTTAAACTGGTTTGGTTGGGAAACCTGGTTTCTTTTCCTAGGTGACTGATTAAGCATCTAGTAAGTATTCATGTAGTAAGCCTTTAAGTGGTGGTGATAAAAATATTGTTTCATTCCAGAAAGAGAAAAGAGACACATAGCCGAAGTTTATTTACTGTGTGTTAGGCATGATTTTCAGTGTTTCACCTGTATTACTTATCACCACACAGTTTCATTGCAAACCCCCAGCGTGGACTGCTATTACTTGAGACGGGTGGAGAACGAAGACGTGGGGAGGTTGAGACACTTGCCCTCAACATGACTGAGATGCAGTGTGTTAACCCATTTTCACCATGGCAATACTGGAGACAATCTATTTCAAGAAAGACAAGACTCAGGGCTTCTGAGGATCCAGGTTCCATTCCTAGTCCCTATGTGGCTGCTCACAAAGCTTTTGTAGCTTCATTTCCCAGGGAATCGGATGCCCTCTTCTGGCCTCCACCGGCACTGCATGCATCTGGTGCACAGATGTACATGCAAGCAAAACAGCCATACACATACAAATAATAAACAGACAAATGAATACAAGTGTTCAGGAAACAAAAAAAGAAGAAAATATTTAATAACTGGTTTCAGGGAGTTCAGCTTATGACCACGGGAACCTTTTGACCTCGCCCTATGCTGGGATGACAGAGAGAGCTGCCAGTTTCTGGTCGAAGAACAGAACGAAAAAAAAAAAAGGCTGAGATAGCATATGCCCTTCAGGGAACATCCCACCCTGCCTAAAAGTTCAAGTTGTTACAATGACCTACAAGCCCGCATATAGCAATTTCTTTGTCCTGTTTATCTTTGGCTAGTAGAGTAAGTGCTTTGTTTGTTCACCTTACTTGTTCCACGAGATCAAAGACTTGACCTGGTGAAGCCTCGGCTTCTACTATAACACAAGACATTACATACGCACTAAAATATATTTGCGGATGAAATGAAGGCGATATGGAAAGGAGCAATCTTGACACGGAGCCAGAATCACACCAAAATACGGTTTAACAGCACTGTAGCTGGCTAGTGCTGGACCGAGTCAAGTCCTTGAGCGCCCTCTGGTGGACACAACTCAAAAGTTTTCACAGAAGCAACTAAGACATTTCACGGGAAAAGTACTCACAGGAACAAGGGAAAGTCAAGAGTGAACACAACACCCATTGCGAGATCTACCAACTGATATTACGGTTAAATTTCGTTGACATGGTATTAAAATGGGAAATAGAACTGGTTTAAGGTTAGTAACGTATAGTCAAAGAAATTAAAATCTAGCCGATTTTACATGCAAGTACAGTTCAATGAGCATGACTGAACGTGTGAACCTGAGACAGATAAGAGGAATAAAGAACTCTTACTTGCCCAGAAAAGGAAAGAATTACCTTAGGGTGAGTAAATTTGACACAGAATGCTTCTCCAGCTGAGCCTTTAAACCAGGAAAATTTGAAAGGAAGCGTATTCTATGGAAAGACTTAAATGTGGGAAAGGGCATGTCATGTGGAGACCCACCAGACCAGCGGGCTTTATAAAGGTCACAGTTTGAGTGCCTACACAATGTGGGTGAAAAGAACACAGCAGGATTATCTAGAGAAAGGTCCTTGGCAGAGGCAAACACAGGAGGAAATGAAAGAAAGATTCTTACCTTGTTTTCTCTTATATCAGAGGAATATGTGCAAAAAACTATGGGAAGAAGATAGATGAAATTAAAAATATCCAAATAAGCAGTCCAAGTTACATTAATAGACAGAAGATTATGAACCCACAATGAAGACACTGGTCAGGCATATAGAGCATATGGGATCTACTCTGTCCTACATTTTATCAAAATTGAATATCCAGAAAGCAATCTTTTTTTTTTTTTTTGGATTTTTTGAGACAGGGTTTCTCTGTAGCTTTGGAGCCTGTCCGGGAACTAGCTCTTGTAGACCAGGCTGGCCTACAAGATGTGCCTGCTGGTCTCACAAAGATGTGCCTGCCCCAGAAAGCAATCTTTTCAAATAAGACTTTGTAAGAGGAGGCTGCTTGTTGGTTCCCAGCCACTTAGCCGGGATATAATCACACAGAAACTGCATTAATTAAATCGCTGCTTGGCCCATGAGCTCTAGTTTCTTATTGGCTAACTCTTACACCTTAATTTAACCCATTTCTATTCATCTGGGTATCGCCATGTGGCTGTGGCTTATCAGGTAAAATTCCGGCGTCCATCTCTGGCAGGGCTACATGACTTCTCTCTGACTCTGCCTTCTTTCTCCCAGCATGCCATTTAGTTTTCTCCGCCTACCTAAGTTCTGCCCTATCATCAGGTCAAGGCAGTTTCTTTATTCGTTAATGGTAATCACAGCACACAGAGGGAAATCGAAATCCCACATCAAGACTTTTTCTTCCTTTCTCTCCTGTCCAAAGGAGAGGTCAAAACACCTCTTGAATCCATCCACTCTTCCCCATCTCTACTATCATTGTGTCTCTTGGGAAAGGCACCAACCTCAGTCCCCTGGGGCAGTACCTACACATTCTAGGCACCCATTCTCAGCCCCCACTGCACACACCAAACAAATCACCCAAGGTTGTTTGTGTGAAAAGTAAGTTTCAAGTTTTCATTTAGAAACAGTTAAGTTCAAATTGTTAAAAAGACAGTGTAAAAATCAGCACAAAAGGTTTTGCCACCATCCATGGATTCTCTGAATGTTGGCATCCCACAAAAATAATAAGAGAGCTGCTGGTTCCCACCAAGGTATGCATGTCGCTATGGTATCCTTAGGCATATCACACCATGATGATCATTGCTGTGGTTCATAGGTGTCATGGTCCAGTAGGAATGTTGGTTGCTTCCCTCCTTTGGAAGCTTGCCTTCTGGGGCCATGAAAGTTAGCTCTCAGGGAGGAGGCATTTGGGTCAGCTCCAACTCAGGAGCCACATACATATATGCATGCATATATAACAACAACTAAGAAAAAAAGGAGGCTATGGTTTTTCAAAAAAAGCAAGGAGGGATATATGGGAAGGTTTGGAGGGAGGAAAGAGAAGGGAGGAATGATAAGGAAGGATGATATGATCTCAAAAATGATTTAAGCCACAGCACAGTTTTAATAAGTAAGAAACTAACATTCAAGAGGGATGAACTGGCACTTGCCCATAATCGCAGCAGTCGGGAGGCAGAAACAAGAAGACCAGATGGTCCAGGCAGGTCATCCTCAGCTATGGAGTGTGCTCAAAGTCAGGCTGATTACTACATGCAACCCTGTCTCAAAAGACAAAAGAGAAAGAAATGAACATTCTAACAATATTATAATACAGCCTATAGATGATACAACCTTCCTCAATTGCCACACCAATAGATCATGTCTATCATGAAGATGACTTGTAAATGACTGGCCATTGTGGAGTTTGGGTTTATCTAATAGCCTGTGTTGATGAACTTCAAGTCTTGGGCTCTGCAAAAGGACTACAGACGCGTGAGCTGTATCCTTCTTGGCCATCATATCACGAGGCACGTGATGGCCATTTGCTTCACCATGGGCAGCATCTACTTTCATCAGTCAGACTAGGCGATGCCTTCTAGGTTGCTCCTGACCGAACTCAAGCCTCTACCTCTTGCAAGTAAAAAGTAGTTGATGGGGACATGCTCAGAGATTATACATGTTTTCAGTTGCTCATTAATACTTTGTCATGAAAATTTGCCTCCACTTTTACTTGGGACAATCATCATTGTATTGGAGAAGAAATGAGATGTGCATATGTAAAAAAAAAATGCATTGATACTGGTCCTCCTGATTATCACAAGGTACATTCTAAAGTTATTGCTACTTTTAACCCCTTCCACCGACAGTAAAATCCAGCTTTTGTCGTTCACAGTATAGTACTTCACACAGGTTCGGGATCTTTGAACCCACAGTCCTTTGGAAAACAATACTAAACATGGTCGGTAATTCATCTTTAATTCTAAGGTGTGGTCCCAGCAACGTTAGCATCACTTGGGAACTTGTTAGAAATGCAAATTCTTAGATCCCAGCCCAGACCTAGTAAATTAGAGAGTCTAAGATTACAGGTTAGCATCGGAATTCTAGCAGGTTCTCTAAATTAGTCTGATGCACACTCAAGTTTGAGAACCACTATCTTACACTACAGTCCAAGCAGTACTTTCCAAAGTAACTTAGAATTGTGGTTCATTAGGAGTGTCAAGATAAAATAACGCTACAGGGCTGAAGAGGTGGCCCAGCAGTTAAGAGCGTCAGCACTCTTCCAGAGACCCCCAGGTTCAGCTCCTAGAATGACATGACATCCGTTTCAGAGGATCTGGCCCCCTCTCCTGGCCTCTATGGGTTCCAGAGTGCTTGTGGAGCACAGATACACAAGTAGGCAAAGACCCATCCATACACACAAAATAAGGTAAAATAAAATGTTTCAATAACAACAACAACAATAATAATAATAATAATATACTGCCACCAATTGTGGCTTACACAACAGAAATTTATTACTCATAGTTCTGAAGGCTGAAAAACAATGAGCAAATTGTCAATAGCATTGGTCTCTGTCACCTGAATATGATGTTGGCATTTTTTTTGAGAGAGAGAGAGAGAGAGAGAGAGAGAGAGAGAGAGAGAGAGAGAGAGAGATTCTCTGTGCAGTCCTGGGTGTCCTAGAAATCTCTTTGGAGACAGGCTATCCTCAAAATCATAATCCACCTGCCTCAGCCTCCAGAGTGCTGGGATTAAAAGCATGTGCCACCACCTAGCAGGAGGTGACCTTTTCTGTACCTATATAATCCTAATATTTCTTCCTACTATAAGGTTCCACACTTATGAGCTCACTTAATCCTAATTAACCCTTAAAATACAGCTTCACTAGCTAAATAAGAAGGTGAATCCAAAGACAAACATATAGGCATCCCCCTGAATATTAACCTTCATCAGGCGATGAAAGGAGACAGAGACCCACATTGGAGCACCGGACAGAAATCTCAAGGTCCAAATCAGGAGCAGAAGGAGGGGGAGCACGAGCAAGGAACTCAGGACCACGAGGGGTGCACCCACATTCTGAGACAATGGGGATGTTCTTTCGGGAATTCACCAAGGCCAGCTGGCCTGAGTCTGAAAAAGCATGGGATAAAACCGGACTTGCTGAACATAGCGGACAATGAGGACTACAGAGAACTCAAGAACAAGGGCAATGGGTTTTTAATCCTACTGCACGTGCTGGCTTTGGGGGGGCCTGGGCGGTTTGGATGCTCAACTTACTAAACCTGGATGGAGGTGGGCGGTCCTTGGACTTCCCACAGGTCAGGGAACCCTGATTGCTCTTCAGGCTGATGAGGGAGAGGGACTTAATCTGGGGAGGGGGAGGGAAATGGGAGGCGGTGGCGGGGAGGAGGCAGAAATCCTCAATAAATAAATAAATTAAAAAAATACAGCTTCACTGGTGATTAGGGCTTCAAGATATAAACTTTTGAAGGTGCACAGTTCAGTCCATAGCACCCATATTTTGTCCTTCTACCCTTTCCTTGTGGCTATAACCAGAAATGCAGTAATACATAAATAAGCATAGGAAAGTTCCTTTGTGCCTGTCTGTATTCCATTTGAGATTTCTTTGTCCATATTAATCTGGGCTGGTGAAACATGTGCATTCTTTCATGTGGTTATCCCTCTGATGACATACCCCCAGGGGAGCTACTTAAAGGAAGAAGACTTGTCTTGGCTCACGGTTGTAGAGTTCTCAGTCCGCGGTGGTCGAAACTCGTCCCATGGCTATGAGATTAAATGGCAGATGTTCCTTCACTATGGTAGACCATGAAACAGACGACGGTTAGAACTGAAGAACACAACAAGGAGTGGATGGGAACTTCAAAGACCAACTGACCTACCACCAACAGCTGGGACCTTTTCCTAGAGGCTGTGCAGCTTTTGTGCTGGCTAGCTTTATGTCATCAGAGAGAAGAAAACCTCAATTGAGACAAAGCCTCCAGAAGATTGGGTTGTAGGCAAGTCTGTAGGGCATTTTCTTAATTAGTTCTTGATAGGGGGGACAGGTCATTGTGTATTGTGCCATCCCTAGGCTGGTGGTCCTGGGTTCTATAAGAAAGCTGGCCAAGTAAGCCATGGGGAGGAAGTCAGAAAACAGCACCCTCCATGACCTCTGCATCAGCTCCCGCCTCCAGGTTCCTGCCCTGTTTGAGTTCCTGTCCTGACTCCCTTCAATAATGAACAGTGAGTGATATGGAAGCATAAGCCAAAGAAGCCCTTTCCTCCCCAACTTGCTTTTGGTCATGGTGTTGTGGTGATATGTATACTCAAAAATGAATACTCAAAATATATACTCAGAAACGCTGTAGTTGGGAA
>NW_004949140.1:1063064-1066406 GCF_000317375.1 Microtus ochrogaster
CATGTACTGACTTTTTGGGATCCTAGTCTATTTAGATGCATACCTTCCTAAGCCTGGAAGGAGAGGGGAGGTCCTTGAATTTCCCACAGGGCAGGGTACCCTGCCCTCTCTTAGGACTGGAAGGGGTTGAGGGGGAGGGGGAGGGGGGAAGCTGGAGGGAAATTGGAGGAGAGGAGGAAGTGGAAATTTTGAATGGTATTATTTATAAAGCAATAAAAATAAAAAAAATTAACAGGAAAAAAAGAAAAAGCTAAGAAGACTATTGTTCTTAACTGCCGCTGGAGGGTGCTAGAGAGCTAGCCCAGCAGTTAAACGCGCATTCTGTTCTTCCAGAGAACAGTTTTGCTTCCCAGTAACCACAGCTCCAGCTCCAGGGGATTCAATGCACCTGGCTTCCATGATCCTGTTAATACACACACACACACACACACACACACACACACACACACACACACTAAAAATAAATGTTTTGAATTGTTTTCTATCCCTTCTCTTCCACTTCTACCCTGCCCCTCACCTCTCCACTCCTCTAATTTGCCCTTTGAGTTGCTAATCACAGCAGGTTTGAGTTTCTCTTTCCACATTGAGCTTCTGTAACAAATCGCCCCAAGGTTAAAGACTCAAAAAAGCAAAGACTATTATATTCGAGCCCAGAGGGTCAGCCATCTGAATGGATGTCACAATACTAGCATCAAGATGTCAGTCGGGCTGTATGCCTTATGAGGGCTGCACTGGAGAATGACATCAAGATGTCAGCAGGGCTGAAGCCTTTGCCACTGTCGGAAGGTTAAGTACATGCCCCAGCTTATAATGCCTTCATCCATCTCCAAATTTGTCACGAGCATTCACCCTTGCTTCCGTCATCCCATTGCTTTCTCTGACCCTGGACTCTTCCATCTTCCTCTTATACTATGCCCACCAGAACAATCCAGATTCTTCCCAGCTCATGGTCCTTAATCCACAAAGGCCTTTAAGTTTTGAAAGGTAATGTATTTATGCCTTCTGGGAGGTCAGGACATGGGCATCTTTTATGGTCCTTGGCCTGTCTGCCACTTACTACGTAGATCAGGTTGGCCTTAAGCTCACAGTACTCAGGCCCCTGCCTTTGTAGTACTATGATCATAGCTGGATAGTTCTATTATGAACAATATAGCCAGACATAGTGACACCTGCACATAACCTAGGAGCCGAGACAGCAGGATCACAGCAACTTTGGAGATAGTCTGGTTTACATGAGCTAGTTCCAGGCCAGCCATGGCTACATAGTGAAGCCATGGCTCAAAATAACTAAACAACAATACCAAAATGTCCACAGTCACGCCCCTAACACTATCCCACTCAAAAGCCATAAATGGATTCCCCCACTGCATCTAGAATAAATCCAGTTGCTGTAGTCTTTGAACTTCCCTTACCTTCCTTCATCCGTTGAGCATGTCAAGTCCTTCCTGACTCCAAGACTTCTACACTTCATCATTCTGTCTAAAATATCCCTTTTGCAGCTCCTTGAATAGCTGGCTCGTTCTTTGAACAACATCCCAAAATGTCACCTCTTCAAGGGGCTATGTCACAGGGGGTGGTCCCTGCCCTAAATAAGGAGCATTGGTAGGACTCAATAAGTAAATACACTCCCTGCCAACTTGAAGGACAGAGATTGATCCCCACAGCTCATGTGGCAGAAAGACAAAACGAACTCTCACAAGCTGCCCTATGAAGACCACACACCACACACACACACATACACACACACACACACACACTACACACACACATGCACACACACACACACACTACACACACACACACTCCGGCACATGTACATTCATTAAGATGCATTCTTGCATACACATACACAACACATATATAATAAATGTTTTAAAGGCATAAGTAGATTTTGGCTAGGTGAAAGGAACATCAAACTGTCAATTACTGATTAGGCTCATGAGGTAGCACATACCTTGATGGGTTTTCTAACCCTTGGCATAGGCTGGCCTTTTCCTAAGCCTTGCAGGACAATAAATGCAGATTGCAAGGAGAATACAGAACAGGAAAGAAGGAAGCTTAGAAACCAGAGCACCAGTTTGCTCAGAGAAACAAAGGCGGGCAGTCATTCCCTTTGGAAGTGGCAATTGGGGTCTGAGAACTTTTTCTTTAAAGTCACATAGTAAATGTTTTGTACTTTGTGGGTTTTATCCGATCTGCATCATAGAGATTAAACTCTACAAAATCAGTGGCAGACAATATGCAAACTAGTAAGTGTAGCTGTGTCCCAACCAACCAACTTATAAAGACTGATGCTGAGCCAGATGTGGTCCATACTGTGATTTATTAATCCATAGCCTAGAATAAGAATGAGAAAAGTAAGTTGGGTGGTGGTGGCGCACACCCTTAATCCCAGCACCTGAGAGACAGAGGCAGGCGGATCTCTGTGAGTTTGAGGCAAGCCTGATCTACAGAGTGAGTTGCAGGACAGCCACAGCTACACAGAGAAACGCTGTCTCAAAACAGTTTTTGAAAAAGAATGAGAAGAGTAGAAACTCAGAAAATGGCTCAGTCAGTTCCTGCTAGGCAAGCATGAGAACCTGACATGGATCCTTAGATCCAACCTAAAAGGTCAGGCATGGCGCTGCATACCTACAAGGCCGGCACTGGGAGGCAGAGACAAGGCCATCTCCAGAGCTCCCCAGCCAGCCAGCCTACTAACCCCACTGGGCTTCAGATTCAGTGAGAGACCTTACCTCAAAAATAAAGGTGGAGAGCAACCAAGGAAGGCAGCAAACAGTCTGGTCTCTGGCCTACACACACGCATGCACGCACACAGGCACTAATGCTTGTGCAAATTGCTACCTCCATACCTACACTTACAGCAAGTACACACGGCACACTGACACACCACATAACACACATAACAGGCATGTGAACCGGCATGCTGACATGTCCACTCTAATACTCAAAAGCACACACTCACAACACAGAAGAGAGAATGAGAGGAGTGCTCACATGATTCACGTGGTTAGCTGCATCAGGTGTTGGAAGCCTGATATGTCCTCGAGACCACACAGAAATACATAGCGCTGGCACCAGAGCTGGGGCCCTTTCCCCAGCACTGTTTTATATGGGCACTATAGATTCCGCCCTCTAAGGTCCTCCTCTGTGGCTTCTGGCCCCATCAAAAACACACCCAAGTTCAAGTTCTGCTTCCCACCAATAGCAGCACCACCACTACCACTACCACCAGCACCATCAGAACCACAAGAAGCAGCAGATCCATCACCACCACCAGCACCACCACCACCAGCACCACCACCACCACCACCACTAGCACCAGCAGGACCACCACCACCA
>NW_004949140.1:1067581-1081513 GCF_000317375.1 Microtus ochrogaster
CAGCGCCAGCAGCACCACCTGTACCAGCACCAGCAGCACCACAAGCACCAGCAGCACCACCTGCACCAGCACCAGCAGCACCACCTGCACCAGCACCAGCAGTACCACCTGCACCAGCACCAGCAGCACAGGCACCACCAGCACCAGAAGCAGCAGAGCCACCTGCATCACCAGCAACACCAACACCAAGACCAGCATCACCAGCACAACGATCAGCAGCAGAGCCACCACCAGCAGCACCAGTACTTCCAACAGCATCAACATCAGCATTACGAGCTGCAGTAGACCCAGCATCTCCACTAGCAGAAGCAGCACCACCACAACCAGCAGCACCCGCAGCAACATCAGTAGCACCAGCAGCAGCAACATCAGCAGCAGCACCACTAGGAGGAGCACCAGCACCAGCACCACCACTCCCACCAGCACAGTCAGAACCACACACAACAGCAGAACCAGCACCACCAGCACCACCACTACCAGCACCACCACCAACAACAACATGAGCACCAGCAACACCACCACTACCACCAGCACCAGCAGCACCAGCACCAGCAGCACCACAAGCACTTCCACCAGCACCAGCAGCACCAGCAGCACCACAAGCACCTCCACCAGCACCAGCAGCACCAGCAGCACCACCACCAGTACCAACACCACCAGTATCAGCAGCACCAGCAGTACCAACACCAGCAACAACAGCACCACCACCACCACCACCATTACCACCAGCGCCTGCAGTACCAACACCAGCAACAACAGCACCAGTACCAGTAGCACCACTAGCAGCACCACCAGCACCAGTACCAGTAGCACCACTAGCAGCACCACCAGCACCAGTGCCAGTAACACCACTACCAACACCACCAGCAGCACCACCAGCACCCGTACCACAAGCACCAGCAGCAGCATCTGCACTAGCACCACCAGCACAGACACAACCAGCACCAGAAGCACAGGCACCACCAGCACCAGAAGCAGCAGAGCCACCAGCACCAGCAGCACCACCAACAAGACCAACACCAGGACAAGCAGCACCAGCACAATGAGCAGCAGCAGAGCCACCACCAGCACCAGCACCAGCAGCACCACCACCACCACCAGGAGCTGCAGTAGACCCAGCATCTCCACTAGCAGCAGCAGCAGCAGCACAGGCACCACCAGCACCAGCACCACCATCAGAACCACCAGCACCATCAGAACCACAAGCAGCAAGAGAACCAGCACCAGCAGCAGCACCAGAAACACCACCACTAGGAGGAGCACTAGCACCAGCATCACCACCAGCACCAGCATCACCACCAGCATCAGCATCACCACCAGCATCAGCATCACCACCAGCACCAGCATCACCACCAGCACCAGCATCACCACCAGCATCAGCAGCCGCATCAGTAGTACCAGCACCAGCAACACCACCACCAGCAGCAGCCGCATCAGTAGTACCAGCACCAGCAACACCACCACCAGCAGCAGCAGCACTAGAAGCATCTCCACCAGCACCAGCACCACCAGCACAACTAGCACTACCAGCCTTTCCAGCATCATCAGCACTACCTGCACCAGCACCAGCATAACCAGCACCACCAGCAGCACCACTACCAGCAAGCAGCACCAACACCACCATAAGCACATCCACCAGCATCAGTACCACTAACACCAGCCGTATCACCTGCACCAACACCAGCAGCACCAGCGCCACCAGAAGCAGCAGCAGCAACAGCAACAGCATCAGTTGAGCAAACAATCTATAGCTACTGTACAGGCACCTCCATGACCCTTCATCACCTGCATTGAGGAGTTGATAAGAGGTAGAACCTGAGAGGGGAAGGAGAGGGAGGGGAGAAAGGATGTACTAATATTTTAAACAAAAAAAATCCTTATAAAAGTCACTGGCATGTAAGTTCATGAAGAGAGGGTTCTTTTTAATTGGAAGTAACTCTTTATCTATTTGTTTATTCATTTATTTGCTTACTTACACAACTACAAAACTAGTATAGCATTGTCATCATTAGGGTCTCTATTGCTGTGAAGAGACACCACGACCAGGGCAACTCTTATAAGGAAAACATTTTATTGTGGTGACTAGCTTACAGTTCAGAGGTTTAGTCTATTATTAGTCGTGGCAGGAAGCAAGGCAGCTTGACCATAGACATGGTGCTGAAGAAGAAACTGAGGGCTCTTCTGTCTTGATCTTGAAGGCAACAGGAAGTGATGTCTCACTGGGTGTGACTTGAGAATATATGCGACCTCAAAGACTGCCTCCACAGTGACACACGTACTCCATCAAGGCCATACCTCCTAATAGCGCCACAGCCTTTGGGGGGGGGGCATTTTCTTTCCAAACACCACAAAGTTTATTTTAGGAAATCTGAAAATAAACCAGGCACAGTGGCACATGGCAGTAACTTTAGCGATTGGGAGGTAGAGGCAGCAAGGTCATCCTCAACTCAACTACACAGGGTTTTCAGGCCAGCCTGGGCTCTATGGGACCCTGTCAAGAAAGGAACAGGGAGGAAGGGGAAGGGAAAGGAATGGGGGAAGGAGGAGAAGGAAGTGTAAAAGAGGAAGAGAGGGAAGGAGAAAGGAGAAATGGAATAAAGCCAAGACAATAGAACCACCATGCTCCTAGTGCCCACACAGCACCCTCAAGCAGTTTACTATACATGCTTCCAAATCTTTTTTCAAGTACTTTTTTTTTTGGCAAAATGAGGTTTTGCAGTTACTTCTCAATTAATGACTTTTGCCATTTCTTATCAGTTTCTACTTTGTCTAATACACACTCATATTAAACTATGCCTAGTTTTCCCCCCAAACATTCAAACTAGTAAGCTTGTTGAAGCCCAGATCCAATTTCAGGCTGCATCTTCCAACTTACAGCATCTTATATTTGGGCTCCTCTTTTTGAAAATTAATTTAGTCTTACTTACAATGTATTTTGATCATATTCCTTCCTCTCCTCCAGCTCCTCCCAGATCCTTCCTACCCCCTTATCCATCCAACTTCAAGTTTATTTTCTCCCTCCCTTTCCACCTTCTCTGTTCCTTCTCTCTCTAAAAATCGAGAAACCAAAACAAAAATCAATCAGTAAGACAGAAAAAAAAAGCACACACGAAAATCATGGACAGACAGACAGACTCCTCTTCTTTCTGAGAGCAGGAATTTTGTTTGTTATTTGTGAGTTACTATTATCACAATGCCTTTAAGATGCCATAGCACATCATAGACGTGAAATAAATATTTTGATAGCTAATTAGTTAAAAACTTAGGGGAGATCTGGAGAAGTGGCTCAGTGGTTAAGACGCTGGCTGGACCTGCAGAAGACCCAGGTTCAAATGCAAACACACACATGGCAGCTCAAGATCATCTGTAACTCCAGCTCCAGGAGATCCTCTGACATCCAAGGGTACCTGTGCCCACATGCACATATGCCTGATTTTAAAATATACTGGCCAGGTGTGGGGGTACATTCCTTTAATCCCAGCACTCAGGAAACAGAATTAAGTGGCTCTCCGTCAGTTCAAAGCCAGCTTACAAAGTGACTTCCAGGACAGCCAGGGCCACACAGAAAGACCCTGTCTAAAAGTAAGTAAGTAAGTAAGTAAGTAAGTAAATAAATAAATAAATAAATAAATAGAAAAAATGCCCCTAGAATTTAATGCGTTGACCTATCATCTCAGCTCCATTTTATAAATAATAAACACTAAAACTTGGCAATGCTCTCCATTGCTCCTTTCATTCTATTAAGCAAAAGCCAGTAAATCTTCTGTGAAGGCCAGAATAGTTTAGTACTTTGAGGCCAAAAGGCAGAAACACTGGCATAATGCAGGGATTCAGACACCGGGAAAGTCACCCAACAACTTGGCACCTCCGATTCCTTGTTGCAAATAGCCCTCTAGTCTATTTTCCTGTTGCACATATTCTATTACTCTCTTTTCCCTTATCTTTCCTCCCTTGAGATTATCTCCTCTTATTTCATGGCCCTTTTCTACTTTCATGACACACATGCGCACACACACACAAATCCATGCACACATGTGCGAGCACACATGCCTTTTTTCTTCATGCACCTGTTGGTGGGCATCTAGGCTGGCTTTATTTCCTGCTTCCTGGCTACTGTGAATAGCGCCGCAGCACATGTAGCGTGCACGTGCACACTGCTGTGGGAATGCAATTACTATAAACGTCACTGGAGATGTTTGAGAGAATAAGATGTAAAACTACCAGAAGAGATTTTTTTTCAAATGAACAAAAAAGACTAATGTCATAGAACTAATGAACTTAATATGGATGATTATACCACATCTAACATCCGGGAGGCTGGGTCAGGAAGATCACAAGTTTAGGGCTAGCCTGGGCTACATAACAAAACCCTGTCTCCAAAGAGGGAGTTATATTTGAATAGCTTTGATTAAAATAAATTTTTAAAATCACAGGCAGATTAAGACTCTTTCTAGAAAAGGCTTACTTAATACTACTTAATACTATGGCCTCCCCAAGCTGGGCTGTGTGTCTGTGCTTCCCACAACATCCCTTCTCTGTTCAATGAGAGTACTTACCAAGCAGAGTCCTTGTTTCTGTCCCCCTGGTGAGGTCATGGTACTCCTTGCAGCCAGGGACAATTTCAGCTCCTAATGTGTATAATGTTGGAAATGGCATTCATGAAAATGGCGTGCAACAAGACAAACCAAATGACCAAAAATGACTTTGTCTAGACAAATAAATATCCCACTGAAAACGTGTCGGAAGGATGAGGAGAAATTGGAATGCATGTCCATTTACTCATGAGAACAGAAAACACCGTGGCCACATAAGCAAACACTCTGGAAGTGCTCAGATGAGCTAACCATATAGCTCCTGTGTGTGTGTGTGTGTGTGTGTGTGTGTGTGTGTGTGTGTGTGTATATCACCTACTTCAATGTTCACACATTCCACAATAACCAAAAAGTGACAAAATTCAAATGTCTTTCGATTGATGAATGGAAAAAACCAAATTCAGTATTTTTCATATAATGGAATATTAATATGCCGGATAAAGGAATAGATAATTGGTGATACTACAATATGAATGAAGCTTGAACATCATGCTACGGATCCTGCTGGGAAAGGGAAGTAGACAAGCTGACTTAAGGAAATCGAGAGTGCTGGGGCGAGGGGGAGGGAGAAAGGGAAGGGTGAAGAGAACATGAAGGAGTGAATGGGATGGACAAGTTGGGGAAGATCTGAAAGGGGAGAACAAGGAGAGATATCTTGATAGAGGGAGCCATTCTGCGGTTAGAGAGAAACCTGGCACTAGGGAAATTCCCAGGAACCCACAAGGATGACCCCAGCTAAGACTCTAAGCAGTAGTGGAGAGGATTCCTGAACTGGCCTTCCCATGTACTCAGATTGAGGACTACCTTAATTATCATCATAGACCCTTCATCCAGTAACTGATGGAAGTAGATGCAGAGGTCCACAGATAAGCACTGGGCCGAGCTCCCAGAGTTTTGGCAAAGAGAGGGAGGAGTGATAATCTGAGCAAAGGGGTCAAGACCATGATGGGGAAACCCACAGAAACAGCTGACCTGAGCTAGTGGGAGCTCACTGACTCTGGACTGATAGCTGGGGAACTTGTATAGAACCAAACTAGGCCCTCAGAATGTGGGTGACAGTTGTGAGACTTGGACAATCTGTGGGGCCACTGGCAGTGGGGCCAGTACTTATCTCTAGAGCCCATTCCCTATGAAGGGATGGATTCCTTGCTCAGCCTAGTACGGGGCGGGGGGCGCTTGGTCCTGCCTCAAGTGATGTGACTTTGTTGACTCCCCATGGGAGGCCTCACCCTCTCTGAGGAGTGCATGGGGCACTGTGGGTGGATGGCAGGAGGAGCAGAAGGAGGGGAGGAAGGGAAGAAGGAGGAACTGGGACTGGCTATTATATGTAAAATATAATTTTACTATTATATGTAAAATAAAAAGATTGTTTTTAAAAAATAAAAATAGAATAAAAAGCAAACACAATGGTGGATGACAGAAAGCCCATCACAAAAGACTACATATTTTATCAGTTTGCTCTATTGAGGCATGCCCCTGGAAATGTTGAGACTTAAGCACTGCCAGATCAGCCAAGAGACAGAAGTCCACACGGGAACACCTATTCCTCGACAGAGAGAAGTCCTGCACTCTGAGGGCAATGGGGAGGTGCCCAAAGATGCAAGTGAGGCTCTCTGACCTAGGAGAAAGGCAGAGTGAGACTTCTTTATCTTATGGGAAGCGTAAAAGGCACCACAACCTCCAGGGTTGGTGTCTCCTTCATGGTGCCCAGAAACTGGCGCAGTCACTCCTGGGATTGTCATTGCTTTCCCCGCTGTAGTGTTACCCTCCTGCCACTACAGAGCTACAGAGACTTATGGTGGGGGACAAAAAAAAACTGCCTGTGTCAGCGGGACAGTGCCTGGTCATTCTCTCTCAAAACAGCTCTTGATGATCTCAAATCTTATTCCATGATCCTCAGCGAGCTGGGAGCAACTGAACTGAGCACACCGATCCTAACCTAGTCTAGCCCAGTATGGACAAGTCCAACCTAGTACAACAGAGCCTTTCTGGCCTCAGGCGAACCTATCCGAGCCCTGTTAAAGGCAGCCGAGGCAACCCAGTGAAAGGCCAGCAAAGCCAAAGCCAGCCAAGTCCCTTTTGAGACCAGCCAAGTCACAGTCCTGACCCGCCCAGACGAACCAAGTGGAGCGTTGTTGAGAGTAACTGAATTTAACTGAGCCTCAGCCAAGTCTAAGCTAGCACAACCGAGTCTAGTTGAACTGAGCTAAATTCCAGCCCATCCAAGCCAAAGCCAACTGAATCCAAAGTAGGCTAGCTGCACTTTGCTGAGAATAGCCTTATCGCCAAGTCCCAGACAAGCTGAGTCAAGGCCAGACTAGGCTAGCCGAGTTTTGCCAAGCCGAGCAGAGCCAGGCTGAATCTAGTCAAACACAGCTAGAGCTTTCATTCAAAACAAGCTGAGACGTGAAGGAGCCCAGTCAAATCCTACTAAGGAAAGTGTTCAGTAACCTAACCACCGAGTCCAGCCTGGGTTTAGCAGAACTAGGTGAGCAGCTGAACAGAGTCCAGCCAAGCACAGCAGAGCCATTTTGATCCTGGGTCCCAGCTCCTTGCAGGAGAGAAAAAGTGTTTTGTTGGATATTTCTGAAAACGTGTGCGCTCTGAGCCTCCGTCTTCTCTAAGGCCTCTTGGCCTTCCTGCTTGAGGTTCTCTGCCACACAGACAATATGTGTGCTTCACTGTGATTTGAGCTCAGATTTCTCTCTTGCAGTTCCCAGTTGCTAAGGACAGTAGCAACTATGCAATGGCCCCACATATGAAAATCAGACTTCCTAGTTTCCATACCTCTACACATCGCTGTCCCACGGACTTACCTGCTCCATCGAGAGCTGTTACATAGTTGGCTACTGGACACAATGGTAATGTGGTGCAGGAGAATTGTCCGTATTCTGTCAATCATGTTTCAAATAAACGCTAATTGGCCAGGCAAGAAGTATAGGCGGGAAAACCAGACAGGAAATAGAAATGATGTAATGAGAACAGGAGAATTCTGGGAAGGAGGAAGTTGATTCCTCTCACTCCTGCCCAGACCACGGAAGCAGCAGGATGTGATCTGCGCCACTGAACAAAGGTACTGAGCCACATGGCTAACATAGATCAAAAAAATGGGTTAATCAAGATGTGAGAGTTAGCAAGTGAGAGGCTAGAGATAATGGGCCAATCAGCTTATAGTTTATGAAGACCTATGTGTGATTTTCTTTGGGGCTAAACAGTTGTGGGGTACTGGGAGGGACAGAAACCCAAACAAGCAGGCCTGGCCCTTCATGTTACACTATTTGGGGAAGGGATCTCTGAAATGTCCTTGTGAGGTGGCTAGCGCCCTGGAGATTCTAGAGAGATGTCATCCCCACTGTTCTGGCTAGCACAACCACGGCTTCCAATTAAGACGGTTTTTTTGTTCTATTCACACAAGCATCTGTGTACATTTCAGAAGGTCTTTTAAATTTTTCTTTCCCTAAGTCATTCAGATTTCGTCTTAATGCCTTATTGTATTTTAGACATATTTCCATCAGTTTTCTTGCTTTTTTCCTAGAAAACCAAAAAATATATTTTATGACCAGCGTGTGCCTATAAATAAGTTTATTTCTTGTAGTTTTTGTTGATATGTTTCTATACTTCCTTGAGTTTTTAACCTTATACCTCCTTTTGCCAAATTATCTTTTCATTTTGTTCTAGAAATATTACACTTATTAGGAAAAGAATAAAAACATTTTTTTCACACGTAAAAAAACTGTATAGGGAGTACAATCTCAGCAAAGCAAATTATACATGTATCTGCACTCATAGAGTTAGAAATACATGTTAAAAGAAATGTGTTAAAGTATATAACATTTACCTACAGCTTGTTTTTTCTATTTCTGCATACTTTTCTGACTATTTAAATATTGTTATATAATATTTTCTAGCTTTGCAACCTTTCAAACTACCGCTTATATAATAACTAATCTTATTTAATAAATAATTGTACTTACTAAATAGAGGTTAACTTTATTTACTAAATAGAGGTTTCACAAAATACCCTAGCAAAGAAGAAAAAATTTATTTATCACCTTTGAAAAAAGTATTTCTGTATATGTGTGTTTCTTCTTATCTGTAACATGTCCCATGTGTCTGCAGGTTCTCAGAGAGGACAAAGAGGTTCTCTGGAACTAGATGCCTGATGTATGTGCTGGGACCCAAACCTAGGTCCTCTGAAAGAGCGGCAACTGCTCTCAACTATTGAGCCATCTCTCCATCTCCTTACGTTTTCCCCACAATATCTTGTGTATACCAGATTGGCCTCAAACTTGCTAGGTAGCTGAGAAGGACCTGGGCTTCTGATCCTGCTGCCTCCTGAGCACTGAGATTACAGTTTATATGATGCTGAGAACAGCGGATCCAGGGCTGTATGCATGTTAGCCAAGTGCTCCATCAACTGAGCTATATCTCCAGCCCTATGCATCATTTATTTAGTTTCAAAAATGAATTATGCTAAGCAGTCTACTGTTTATTATATTTTCTTGGATTTAGATCATTCCATTGAGAAAATACCCATGGTATTTTAAGTCAATTCCAGCTTTTCATTGCTACCAGTAAAAAAGTACGGCTGGTAGCTGGGAACATAACTTAGTTGGTAAAGTACTTGTCATGCATGCATGAACCTCTGAGTTTGGGTTCCCAGAACCTATATAAAAGCTGACTGAAGTGCATCATCCTTGTAATTCTAGTGTTGAAGAGGTAAGACAGACAGATTCCTAGGACTCACTGGACAGCCAGAGTCACCTACTGATGTGCTCCACTCAAGTAAGAGATTCTGTCCCAAAAGCAAGACGGATGTTACTTGAGGAACAAGGGCCAAGGTTATATTTGGTTGACATGCATACAAACTCATCAACACAAACACATTCACAGATACACACTTGAGACATAAACACGTACACACATAAAATTGTGGGTAGATATCTGTTTTCATAAATTGTTTATATTGCTCAAGTAGTTTATCTGCACCAATTTTAGAAACTTAAGTTGCTGGATCTAGAGGTTTTTCTATTTTAACCATTGTTGCATTCCTTAATTGGTCTGTCAGCAAGAGTATGCCAGTACCCATCAAGACTAACCAATGGGGAGAGAGAGAGAGAGAGAGAGAGAGAGAGAGAGAGAGAGAGAGAGAGAGAGACTATTCCCAGAAATCACATTTAGGAATGAATATGAGATGAAGATGTTTTCAGATTCCAATAAGGGACTTTCTTAAACAGATCACTTGTTTTCTGTCTTGTTTAATGACAGAAATGAGACTGGGAACATGCTACTGACTGGATATATAAAAAATAGCACAGTGATAATATGACCAATAGAATGATTACAGATTTGAGCTCATTGACCTAGAAGAAACATCCACGATGATTCTTTTGAAAATATGTATGGACATCTTGCCTGCAAGTACATCTGTTAACTTTATATGTACCTGGAAACTTTGGGGATGAGAAGAGGCCATCAGATCCCCTAAATTTGGAGCCATAGGAGTCTGTGAGCCATCATGTAGGTGCTGGGAATCAATCTGGGTTCCCTGGAAGAGCATCCACTGCTCTTAATCTTGGAACCATCTCTCCAACCCTGTGATGACTTTGGACTCCAGAGAGGTGGATCTGAAGCTCAGTTTCAGCTATAGCCTATACTGGTTGTGTGACCTTCCATGCCTTGATGTCCTTGACTGTAAAGTAGAGCTCCAAACAGAGTAGCTACCTAAGGGCGCAGTTGTGGGAGCCATAGTGGTGGGAGCCATAGTTGACAGCCAAGAAGCTGTCAGCCCTGGTCGGAGATGAACTGCTGCAGGAGGCAATCCATATATCCTTTCAGGATGAGGCCCAAGACCTAGACCTGCATCCTCTGTCACACCCAGCCCCCCTTTCAAATTTTCTTTTTATTTCTTCTTTGTATCTTTCACATCATGTATCTGTATTCATTTCCCCCTTAGTTTGCATCTGCCCTCTGCCCTCGCAACCTCCAAAAATAAAATAAAATTTAAGAGGGAAAAAAAAGGAAAAAATCTTATCACGGAAGCTGCAGTGTGACACAGTGAGTCAGGCAGAAAACCCTTTTGTCCATATATATATTCTTTTTTACCTGTAAGTTTTCATGGCAAAGAGTCATTGGCCTGGTTCGAGGCCTCTGGTTTCTGCTACACTATTGATGCTGGGGCCCTCACTGGGCCTGCTCTGTGATATCCTGCTGTTGCCATGTGCCATGGAGATCCTGCAGCTTTATGTCTGCAGGATCAGCCCCTTCCTGTGCTCCAGCAGATGATAGTTGGGGTGGGCCAACTGGTAATCGTGGTTCTGGGCCTGAGTAGTTGTAAGGTTAGTCAGCCTACTAGCTCTTCCCCATTCTCACCACCAGGGGGCGCTCTCCAGCATTGCCTGGCTAGTTCACTCCTTACAGCTCGGAGCAAGGGCTGAGTCCTACCCCTTTTGATGGCACGCAAGGTAAAATTAATTTGTTCTACCGAAGTTTTCAACAAAACAGGAAAGAAGAACAATAACCAGGCAGTAGTGGTGCACACCTTTAATCCCAGCACTCAGGAAGCAGAGGCGGTGTGGGAAGTCCTCCTATATATGTGTTGCTTTTATTGGTTAATGAATAAAGAATCTGCTTTCAGTCAATGACTTAACAGAATATAGCCAGGCTGGAAAAGTTATATATACAGATAGTAGGCAGAGTCAGGGAAAAGCCATGTAGCCACCAGAGGGGAAAGACACAAGATGCCAGCCGGAACCTTGCCGGTATGCCACGAACCTAGTGGTAAAATATAAAGTAATAGATATGGGTTAATTTAAGATATAAGAGCTAGCTGGCAATACGCTTAAGTGATTGGCCAAGCAGTGATTTAAATAATATAGCTTCTGTGTTATTGTTTCAAGTCAGGGCGATCAGGAAATGAACTAGTAGCCTCCTGCAACACAGAGGCAGGTGGATCTCTATGAGTTCAAGGTGAAAGACCCTCAGATAGGATCTTCCCTCAGGAGGAGATCCTTAACCCAAGGAACAGTCCAGACCACTGGCTGCAATTAGCAAGAGGTTTATTGGGTGGGCACAGGTACCTGTGGGCAGCAAAGTCCTTTCAGAGGACTTGCCCGCCTGCAGGCTGGGAGAAGGTCTTTTTATAGGAAAAGGGTGGCAAAAGCAGGCATACAGAAGCAATGCATGGTTACAGGGATCTCATTGGTCAGTTCGAATGAGGCAATGGGTTCATTTAGGGGACAAGTTTCCCGGAGACATGAAGGTCTGATAATAGTAGCAGACTTGGCCCTATCTAGGGTACATGTAGTTTTTCCCAGAACTGTCCGTTCCCCTCCTAGGCCTGGTGTCTGACCACAGATATCCTGTTTTGGATGCCCAGGAGTACCAACTTTACCTTGAATTTACATTTGTTTGTGTGAAAGCCTTGCAAAATGGCATTATAGCAGCTAAGCTGGGGTCTTTCAAAGGCCAGTCTGGTCTACAGAGCAAGTTACGAAACAGGCTCCAAAAGTTACACAGGAAAACCGTGCCTTGAAATATCAAAAAGAAAAATCAAAAACAGGAGAGGGACAATGGCATACTATAAACACCTAGTATAAAATGTAACCTACGAGGACACCACCATTCCCAGGTGGGTGTTTATAAATTAAAACACAGCTCTCACAGTGTGCAGATGACTGCTTTACTACTCTTTTCTACTCCTTGATGCTTCCTTGGTTAAGGCCTACAAGAGGAGTCTTTGCACTTCATCAGGCCGTGTATGCCTTCAAAATCTTTTAGCCCCAGCTAGCTAGGATTCTGCACTGTCTTAGCCTGTCCCTGGGATCCCTGGTTGTGGCAACACATACTTAGCTGGTTAGTAAGGGCCCATCAGACCCCAGCCATGCCTCCTTCCTACCATGTACTGGGGAAGTTCTGGGTCACTCTGATATCAGTTCCCCCACCCCTGCCCCCATCACACACTGCTGAGGGGAACGGCTTCAATGGCTTTGAGCAGTCTAAAAAGACGCGGGAAGCCTTTAACATGCAAGAAAAGGAGAATTCAATCACGGATGCACAAAACACACCTCCTGTCATGCATGGAGTGGGGGCAGTGTTGGTTTGGCCCAGGAATCCACTGTGGCAGTCAATCAATACCATCTTATTCTCCTACCATGCTCAGCAAACCCCAGGCATTCCTGAACAGACTATCAGGACTGCTAGGAGCCAGGCTCAGTGGAGCTTAAGGAGCCTGACTAATACACCCTCAAATGAACAGTAAGCAAGCCCAGAGTGGTTAACAGGGGCAGCTTTTCATTTCTTATGTCCTTCTTTCCATAGCAGATTAAGTAATGTATTCGAACCCAGCAGGTGTCTTTTCTCTAGAGCCTGCCATGGGTTAACCCTGTGTTAATCTCATGGTCAAAGCACATGTACTAACAGCAAGCCTTACAGACGTACATTTCCTTGTATGTAAAAAGACACACCACATGCCAGCGTGCTGCGGGCCCACGAGTCAGGAAAAGGGTCCAGGCTTTGGAGTCAGCCACCCTAGAGCCGAGGTTCTCAACCTTCCTGAAGCTGTGAAGTGCAGTCCCTCATGCTGAGGTGACCCCAACCCTAAAACTATTTCCATTGCGACTTCATAACTGTAAATTTTGCTACTGTTAGGAACTATAATGTAAATACCTGTGTTTTCCAGTGGCCTAGAAAGGCTCATTCGACTCCCAAGTTTCCCAAGCCTCACAGTTCCAGGTGAGTTTCTATGATGTTCCGTCTGTTTTGTCATTAAAGAAATGAGATCATAGGCTTGATTATTTTATAAAAATTGGTATGAGACTGGCACTGAGTGGGTGTAGTTAAAGGACTTGAAATTGCTTTGCCATGGCAAACAACTCTTAAAATTTCCAGTGGTCATGGTGATTCAATTTTTACTGCAATTATGTAAAGGTCAAGAAGAGAAAAAAAAAAGCAAAAGGAACAGAGAAGAGAGCACCCAGAAAGCCAGAGGGGAGGGAGCCATGAAAGAAGGGTGCCATGGAAACCAAGGGAAAAGATTCCGGGAAGGAGCGAGACCATATAAAAGGCCACTTAGAGGCCCGGTGCTTCTGACAAGAAAAAAAGCGATTTTCAGCCTGTACTGACTGGTGAGGGTAGAGACAGAAGAGAAAGAAGAAGCCCATAACTTGAAAGGTAGGGAATTATAGTTCAAATGCCCTCCCTAGTCACCTTTGTTTAGTGATCTCGGTGGTCTTATTTGAGTATTCGAGTATCCAAACCAAGAAAAGTGGATTTTTCTTACATAAAGGGAAGGATGGTGTATCATAAAATGAAAAGAGAAAGACAGAAAGAGAGAGGGGAA
>NW_004949140.1:1081688-1087799 GCF_000317375.1 Microtus ochrogaster
CTTTGGAGCCTGTCCTGGGCTGTGCTCTGTAGACCAGGCTGGCCTCAAACTCACAGAGACCTGCCTGCTCCTGCGTGTGCCATCACCACTCATCCCAGAGTGGATTTTTTTAAAAGCACTGCTCTAGCTGCAGTGAGGAGGGTCATGAACATCCAGGGCTTGTTTATTTTCCTTTTCTATGTTTTTACCCTGCCTGGGGCCCAAAAACAATGCTGGCAGCATAAGCTATGCCTTTGGACCAATCATTTAACAAGTATTTGAAGAGCGGAGTTGAACAAAGTTGATCTGCAACATAGAACTATTTGGATAACTGTGCTAGACATTGGGGACAGGTAGGTATTCAACAAGGGACTATGTCATGCTTAGTCTCCATTGTCAACCTGACTGGATTTAGAATCACCAGGGAAACACACATCTAGTTATGCCTCTGATTGGGTTTCCAGAAAAGTTCAGCTGCAGAGGGAAGACCCATCCTGCTCCATGGGCTAAAGTCCCAAATTAAAAAAAAAATCAGAGGAGCAACAGTCATCACCTCTCTCTCTCTCTCTCTCTCTCTCTCTCTCTCTCTCTCTCTCTCTCTCTCTCTCTGCTTCCTGACTGCAGGTGCAGCGGACCGATTGCCTCGGGCTCCTGCTGCCCCGTGCCTTCTCCACTGCGGTGGGCTGCACTGCCACACTGTGAGCCAGGACAAAGTATTCCGCAAGTTCCTTTGATCGAGTGTCTTAGCACATCATTGAGGGAAGTAATACAGCAAGTGTCCAGAGGGGCAGGTGAAAAATGAGTTCAAACTTGTGCAAACTGGAGGCCATTGGAAGCTCCAGTGGCTTAAGGGGCAACTTCCTCCTAGGAGCACGGGAAGTCACCTCTCTGGCTCTGAAGAGTATAGTAGCTTCCAGGAACTCATGTGTGCTTTGGAGGGAGGCAAAGGCTGGCCCTCTTGGGTCTTTGTTCAAAACTGACTTCTTTAAATCAAAGGATCAGAAGCAGTAGCGAGCCAGAGTGTCTGAGGCTCAAGGATTTTGTTTGTTTGTTTTTTAAAATGCATACTGGGGAACATGGCTCCAGGGGACAGGACAGTAGTGATTGTAAGGACAGATCGTGGGGTCATGAAATGGAGCAAGGGTGAGAAACTAGGAGGTGGTGAGGTGGCCATTCTAGAAAAAGTCAAATTCTGAACAAAACCTCTTGTAGGCAGCTCTTGATGCCTGCTGCATCCTCCAGGTCTCAGCCCAGGACCTCTTGCCACCTCTAAGTGGACCGTCAAATGCTAGCAAAATGGCATGCCTGATCCCTGCCTCAGAGATAAATCTGGGCCAATCTTGGTTCAACGAGGACCAGGTTTCTAAATGAACCCCCATGTCTGCTATTCCTACCAAGATTTCTGTCCCTACCAATCTCCATGTGAGTCTTCCTAACCCTCCTTCCCTGTCCCCTGGCTCATAAAGCACTGTGCATACCCTTATTCTCTCAGTTCTGTGGGACCCATATTTCCTACATGAGAAACTCTCGGACTCAAATGCATGAATCCATTTCACTCTCTCCATACTGCCTTGCCCTGACAAGGAGATTGCTGGCCTTTGACTTTTGCCTCTGTATGAATGAACTGGATTGAAAGTGATCTTACGTTGAATTGGGGTTTGGGGTTCTTGTCCTATAGTTCACAGGATAAGGATTGGGCCACTGTCAAAGGCAGACCCTGCTGATGCTAAGCTAAGATCAAATGCTCTCTTTCCCCCCTTCCCCCCCTCCCGTAATCAGGGAGGAAGCAGGGGGTAGTACCAGCCCGCAGAAGAGAGCAGGATGCCAGCAATAGAAATTCAAAGATGCCACCCACAGGGAGAAATGCCCTTCCGGACCTGAGCAGGATCTGAATCACTGCAACTCCCACGTTAGCATCCTCCCTCAGCACTGGACTTCTCCCCCTGCATCCATCTCTGGAGTATTCGAGAAGAAAGCAGTGGAGACTTGTCAGTCAGTATAGGCCATCCTTTGGCTCCACAGGCCAGGGAACCTGGTCAGCTGTGGCGAAGGGATCCTTTGCTTTAGAAGATTTATTTAGCCTATTTCTTTTTCTTTCTTTGTGTGAGTGCACACACACACACACACACGCACGCACGCACGCACGCATGCACGCACGCGCTGGTATTGAGCCTAGAGCTGTATGCTTGTTAAACAAGTGCTCTGCATTTATTTGATGGTTTGTTTATCTTTGTGTGTCTGTGTATGTGTCTGTGTGTGGTGGGAATTAAACCTAGAGCTTTATGCATGCTAAACAGTGTTCTGTATTTCTTTTTCTTTCTTCGTGTACGTGCGTGTGTGTGTGTGTGTGTGTGTGTGTGTGTGTGTGTGTGTGTTTGTGTGTGTGTGGTGGGTATTGAGTCTGGAGCTTTATGCTTGCTAAATAGTCCAGTCCTCTGTATTTAGTTTTCTTTCTTCGTGTGTGTGTGTGTGTGTGTGTGTGTGTGTGTGTGCGCGCACACGTGTGTGTGTTGGGGATTAAGCCTGTATCTTTATGATTTCTCACAAAGTGCTCTGTCATTAAGTTACAGCCCCAATTTTTTTCTTTTAATTTTAAGACAGCTCTAAGTGACTTTACCAGTCTGACTCTGAGCTCACTCTATTGCTCAAGGAGACCTTGAACTCAGGATCGGCCTGCCTCAGGCTCCCAGATAGCTGCCACCACAGAGCTAGGCCACCAGGCCTGGTTTTTTTTCTCATCTGCAAGTTAAAAGCTTATTAAAAACAGAACACTTCAGACTATAATTCTGCCCCTGTATACCTTCTCACTATATTTTCCTTGGCTTCCTAAAATAATACCGCAGAGACATTAATGTAGATGCTGACACATTGTGTATATTTATTGACACAGAAGGCCACAACATACATTTTGGTGAAAAAATACAGCATATAGAACAACACTTCTATTCGATCACTTTTGTCTATACACATTCCTATCTAGGAACATAGGTACAGAGAAGTATTTAGCAGGATAGTCACCAAAGGGTTGATAATTGGTACACAGGGTAGAGAGTTCTGGATATTTTTTACTTTGTTAAATAGCTTTTTTTCTTACTTGAAGATTGAACAGAGGACAATAGCACTTTCACAAAGAGAATAAGTTCACCAAGGGTATGGGTGCACACAGAAAGTAGATTCAGGCAGTGGGGAAAGGGAACAGGGCCACAGATGGAGCAGGCCATTGCTCTCTACTGTCCTGGTGTTGAAGACCCTTTCTCTACCCGCAAGAGAAAGCCACTTTGTGGATTTCTTCATGCATTTACAAGTCTGTCCCCCCAACTTCTCCGTCATTGAACTCTGAATACAGGTAAGGGTTAATTCGAGGCTGGAGGAGAGCATCTTACTGTGGTTCACAGAAGAAAAAGGGTCCAAAAATAGCCTCTCTTGCCCTCGGTTCCTCAGGTTGGGGCACGTCCTGCACGGCGACAAACTCATAAGATGGGGCTCTTGCGGCCTCGCACGCTTCTTCGGAGTGGCCCTCCTCGCCACAAATGGGGCAGTGAACTGCGTGTCTCCGCTTCCTGGTTCTACGCACCTCCCCCAAACTATTGTTCGGACGCCCAGAACCACTGCTGGTGGAAGGAGACTGAATCTCAGAAATGGGGGGGGACTCAATGACCACCACTTGGTCCTCGGGAACAGCCCTGCCTACGACGGGGGCGGCACTTGCGTATGGCAGTGGTGGGTCCTCGGGCTCCACCAAGATCACATCGTCATCTGAATCATCCGGAGAATCATCTATCTCTATCACATCGCCGTCAGTATTGTTGATCATTATTGGTGGGGGAGGCTGAAATGTCACTGGACTGGGTGCCCTCTCCAACACTGGCTCAGCTCTTCTGGGCCGCTTCTGTTTAATAAAAGTGTCCTCCCAATCCTCCTCCTCCCTTATCATCCTGATAACCTCCAGGAAATCGGGAAGGCTCTCTGGATCATTTGCATACATCCTGAGAAGCCCCTTAAGCCTGTGTCGAAGGTCTCTACTGAGCTCAGCCCCTACCAGGAGCTGGTGCAGGCGTGCCTTGTTTGCCTCCTCCTCAGCAAAGACCCCTGCCTGGATAGCATTCTGCAGCTGCGACTCCAAACGGATCATATACAGGGATGTTTTCTCTTCACCTGATTGAACCATATTAAAAAATTTACCATGGGCTATCACACTGCTCTCAGACTCTCCAAAGACCAGTTTCATTACCCGCAAAAATTCTGCCACATTTAGGCCGGGATTGGAAGCGTGGAGCAAACGCATGACCTCCCGGGCAGGGCCCCTAAGGGTTTTCATTAGGCGCCTGACCTTTTCCTGCTCAGACATATGCCAATCAGGCAGGACCCCAGGGACTTGGCTCAGCCAGTTTTCAAAGGTTTCTTCCCCCTGAGTTAGCTCTACCCTCCCAGAGAACATCCTCATGTTTCTCTCTGCCATGCTGGCCATTAGCGGACCGAGACTCCTGCCCAGAGACCTCATCATGGTATGAGCCCAAGGGGGCAAGGGTGGGTTCTGCCCCCGGCTGTTAGCCAAACGTGAAAGGAGGCTAGTCATGGCTGACAAAGGCGATAGGATATCTTAATATGTGATGCACAGGAAGTTTTAGAAAAATCGCTTTTTCTTCAGTCACGCGGCAGTCTCGAATCTCAGTAGGGGCTGCAAGAAATAAAGCAAGAGGGGGATTAATAAAGGAACAGGCTAGAGTTGTAATTATCGCACCTCAATAGCCCATAAATCTCTCCACTGTCCTTAAAATACTGGGGAGGAGACCAATTGGAGCCCCCTGGAGCTAGCTGATCTTTCTGTACTAACGGAGTGCTTTTTACAGTCACGACATCCATACCCTCCTGCCAGTCCTGGGAGAGGGAGGCAACTGTTGCTTCGACTGTAGATTTAACACTCTGTGGAACTGAGGTCGGGCTCTCAAAATAAAGCAAATTCACAGGGGTTAAAAGGTGATCTCATGATTTCTGATCTTAACCACACTGCCCCCCTCAAAGCTCCCAGACCATTACCCCCACCCTCCACCCCGTGATTTCTCAGATGCTTACATACTAGCTAGGACGCTGGAGTGAGCCTGTATTTCCAGCCTCTGCAACCTGTGTCCTTCCAGGCGAAAGCTGGCCTCCAGGGTACGGTAGATCTCGGGACACAGGGCCTCACAGATCCTGGAGCTCAGGACTTCAAGACTGCGCCACATCAGAGAAGGGAAGTGTCAGAAACGGACTCCATCGTTATCGTCATCTTGATGCACCCTCCCCCTCCCTCTTCTCCCGCCCCCTTCTGCTGTCACCAGGCAGAAAATTCCCTCTCGAACCTTCTAAATACAATGTAAAACGATAACCCCCCCCAGACACGCATTGCACCCCAAGACACCATTAGCCTACCCAGCTCTAACAATCAGCTGCACCAAATTCAAGTTCAGATTTCCGCTTTGATGAGCTGCTACTGAGAAAGGGAACATGAATTGGACACACCCACCCCCACAGTGCCCAGGGAAATTAGAGGAGATACATAGGGGCTTCGAGGCAAACATAATTCCTTCTCCCTCATCTTCCAGGTGGCCTCTTCCCTCAACCCCTTCCCTAGCCAAGCAAATCCTACCAAGTGTCATCTTCCAGGTGTCTTCCAAAGCACTCAAGCCATGCAAATGCTCCTTCCTCCGCTTCGCAATTGCTGATTCTCCAAGGCAGGAGCCACCTAGGACCCGCGGGCTTCCCCGCCCCCCTTTCTCCCACCTCCTTACCAAGGACTCGCGTCCCTCCCCCCCCCCACCCCGTTTTTGTTTTTTTTTTGTTTTTTGTTTTACCTGCGATCTGCCTCTGGCCAGCAGCTGTTGCAACGCCTTCAGCTACGGAATCGGCCTTTCAGTCGGGTTACCCTGCAGGAGAATAAGGGCTGGTGCTTCCAGAGCCGCTAAGCGACCCGAAGCTACCAGAAAGAGCTGCTTCACCCAGCCACCTACCCAGAGGTAACCGAATTCAAGCTGCGCAGTTCCCAGGTCCACTGCAGCGCTTTTATCAGCTGCCTACCGACACACAAAAGAGTATGACGAGCGGGCCAACAGAGCCAATCAGTGGAATGTGGGGGCGGTCCCTAGCCCAAGGGTC
>NW_004949140.1:1087899-1094399 GCF_000317375.1 Microtus ochrogaster
GGGGGAGAAGAAGGGGGAAAAGACGCAACAGGCCTCTGCAGCCAGCGCTGCCGGGCTAGTTTAGAGGGCCAATTTGCATTGTACCCCAGAGTTTGTGACTCCCTCCACCCTTGCCTTCTGCCTCTTCCTTTCTCCCTTGGCTTAGTATTGTGTCTTGAGGCCAGATGTGTATGTACGACAAGGTAGAACCCAAATCAGTTAAAAACATTAAAAGAGGGTTGGTATGAGGCTCCTTAGCTGGCTGCCTCAGAATTGCTTGGTAGGGTGACGTACATCTGCAGTCCAGCTCTCTACGGAGGGAGGGGCAAGTGAGTCAGAAATTCGAGGCCAGTCTGAGCTACATAAGACCCTGTTGAAAGCTGTTTTGAAGCTACCTGTGGTGGTTAATGCTTGCTATAGCCCGCACTTGGGGGGGGGGGAGCGGCTAGGAGGATCAGGAATTAAGGACCTGCTTTAGCTACATAGGTAGTTCAAGATCAGCCTGCGATGTACATGAGACCCTGGTTCAATGTATATGGGAAACAACAAAACATTTTTTTGGATCTTGATAGGAACACAGGCAGATTCTTGGATCCGGTCTCTGGGGATTCTGGTTTACGGCATGCTTTTGTGTTTTATAATTTTAACGGATGATGTAGCTGATTCTAAGGTTTAAATTATCAGAAGGGCCCAGCTCTCCCTAAGGGCACGTGGTTAGGGTTAGTTATCGTTTTATTTTTATTTTGTTTGTTTGCTTTGTCGTTATTGTTGTTTTGAGACAGGGTCTCCCTCATACTATATCCCAGGCTGGTCTGGAACTTCCATCATAGCCCAGGCTGATCTGAAGCTAGGGACAATCCTCCTATCTCAGCCTCCCAATTATCGCTATTACAGGCATGGACCACGATGTCCAGGTTAAACATTGTTGGATATTACTACAGAAATGTTCATTTCTTTCATCTATATCATAAGCATCTTTTAAAGTTTGCTTGGTGTAAGCTATCAGTTCCCTGGGATGACAATTGTCAGATCCTTCCCTTCTACCTGTCTGCCTTAATGAGGGAGCTCTCAGCCAATTGGTCCCTTTGACAGCAGCCAGACAACACCCAAGGCTGTTCTACTTTGAACAGCCATGGCCCTCCGTGGAAACCCCACTCCAGTTGCAAGGATGCTGCAGCCTCAGGGACTTGGAGGAAAGTCACTACTCCTGCTCTGTAAGCACGGCTTCTCCAGACACAGCTTGCAGGGATTCGGACGCTTGTATTCCTCCTACTTCACCCCGCAGTTGTTTAACTCAGGGGTGGGGGGTGGAAATACCCTGTGATTGCTATACTACAAAGTTTTTAATAGTTTCCCAAACAGATCCTGCGGTCATTGCCTATGTAAAGTTCATGAATGGTAGAACTGAGAGCTTTGAATATGCAAGACTGTGGTTGGTAGAATTATACTTCAGGGAGGGGTGTGTCATGTGCCTTTTCTACCCATAGCATCAGCCTTTTTCTGTTTTGTCAGCTTAACCCCGGAGGTTTCTCTGGAGTATTTTTCCTGGATTGACAGCATCCAGCCTAATAAATGCTTCCCTGGGTGGTCGTGTATTGCCGACTTGTGGTCTTTGTCACAGTTACAGCAGACTGAGCTGGTAACACCAAGGGCTGATAAAACCTGAGCTTCTGGGCCCGGACATCCAGCTGCTGTTGCAGCTACAGCAGCTGGAAGCGATTCCTGATACTGTAAGCCCCCAGAATCCTGGAGTTATGAGCCCTTGTCCCACTAAGGAACCACGCCATGGCTTAAGAGCTCTAGAGACTGGCCAGGAGCCAGAAAAGCAGACAATGAAGGACTGTAGAAATATGACTATAGGCTGCATATTTTTCTAAGGCATATGTTTTTTTAAACTGGTCTGGGTCACTAGTGCTTATAAACATTCCTGTACTCTTGTGCTGTATTTTCCTGCATTCTCTTCCTCTTTCATGTTTGTGTTTGTGACATAAAACCCAGTTTAGGCCGGATATGACGAGACATGCCTGTAATCCCACTTGAGAGGTATAGTCAAGACTATCAGAAGTTCAAGATCGTCTTTGTCGTCACAGTCAGTTCAATGACAGTCTGAGCTGTAAGGGAGTCTGTCTTAAAAATTAAACAGGGCACGATTTGACTAGACTGCCCAATGACAATGACGGCACTGCCACTCAGAGAACTCACCTGCTTCAGTTCAGTTCTTCTGTTCTTCTCTGGCCTCTCGGGTGACTTTTGTTCTGGATTTGTCTTCCCTGGACCCAGAGAAGGAGCAGCTCAGTGCTGGAGGCAGAGGGAAGATGGTTGTATGGTGGTATGAATGAGAGGGAGCCATAGGCCATTCATATATTTGAATGCTTGGTCCCTGTTAGAACAGTTTTAGGATGGATTAGGAGTGATGGCCTTGTCGGAGGAGTTTGTCACTGGGAGCCAGGCTTCGAGGTTTCAAAAGCTCCCTCCATGCTCAGTCTTGCTTTCCCTGGATGGGATCTAAGCTCTCAGCTACTGTCCTAGAGCCATGTCTGTCTGCCTGTCGCCTTGCTCCCCTCCATGCTGGTCATGGTTGCGCCCACTGAAACTGTAAGCAAGCTCCCAATTAAACATTTTCTTTTACAAGTTGTATCAGTCATTGTGGTGATTTGGGTAAGAATGGCCCCAGAGATTCATATATTTGAATACTTGGTCATCAGAGAGTGGCCCTACTTGAGAAGGAGTAGGAAGTGTGGCCTTGTTGGGGGAAGTGTGTCACTTGGAGTGGCTTTGAGGTTCAAAAACCCATGCCAAGCCTAGTCTCTCTCTCTCTCTCTCTCTCTCTCTCTCTGTCTCCATAATAACACTGCTTTCAACTAAATAGCTGTCTTAGTCTACCTGCATATTGCTATGCTCCTCACTATGGTGATAACAGGATACACCTCTGAAATTATAAGGCACCCCAATTAAGTGTTTTCTTTTATAAGTTGCCTTGGTCGGGTGTCTCTTCACAGCAAGAGCACAGTGATGAAGACAGTCATGGGGTGCCTTCCCAGCAGTAGAACAGTAACTGAGACAAGTTGCTCACCTCACGCAGTTGGGGCAAGGCCGGCAGCAGCTTGCGAGTTCTTGTCAAGCTTTTGTTTCTGTGCCCCAATACTACCACCCCCGAATCTGGCCTCTAAGCAGAATCTTCTTCTGTCTTTGAATTAGCTTCCTCTCCAGATCTGGTGGTCTACAGTGGGTCCTTCATGGTGCCATCGGAATAGGTGAAGGCTGGATATCAGACATTGACTCAAAATTGTAGATCATACAAAGATTCTCAGATTAGATCCCAGAAGAACACTAGGGATGCTTCATGTGAGGCTCAGAGGAAGAACTGCTAAAATGGCTTAAACTTTATAGGAAGTATAGCTTATCCCAGGCTGCAAACAAGGGGCTAGAAGAAGGGCTTTCCAATTATAAGAGCTCCAAGGACTCTAAAAGGGCTGTATTTAGTTTCCAGCTGTAGAAATTAAACCATGGCTGGGCGGTGGTGGCGCACGCCTTTGATCCCAGCACTTAGTGGGGAGCAGAGCAGAGGGAAGTGGATCTCTGTGAGTTCGAGGCCAGCCTGGTCTAGAGAGCAAGTTTCAGGACAGACAAAGCTATTACACAGACACACCCTGTCTCGAAAAGACAAACAAAAAAAAAAACAAACAAATAAACAAACAAAAACCTTTCTAAAAGTTAAGAGAGGAAGTGTTCATTAGACATAATAATTACCTTTGGCTGCCTTTGCACTCTGAGGAAAGGGGTCTTTTTCCATCTGTTGTCTTTTCTACTGAGATGGGCATCATGAGCCCACCAAAGAAGCTGCGTGCTGATGGACGCTTGTCATCTGAAGTTACAACCAGCAGACGGATGCTTACAGAAACCCTGTGCTTGGTAATCTGATGCCCTTACGGCAATGTCCATCACAATAGTATTCAGAAAAATCAGTATATTTTTAGAACATAGAAACAGAGAGGTTTTCACCAGTATGTCACATCGGTGGCAATTCTGAAGGTGTGCAATGCGATGAGAAGGAAGGAAAGCGACAGTATAGGCCCACATAGCAAGCACCAGTAAAAGTAAATGCAACATCTAAGAACATAGCTAAACCCTCATTCATTTTGAGATGTTACAAACATGATGTGCATGTGTGTAGCTATGTGTGAGTACATGCACATGATTGCGGGTGCCCTCAAAAGGCAGAGGCGTTGGAGACCCAAGAGCTGGAGTTAGAGGCAATTGTCGTTGCTGGAAATCAGACTCAGGTCCCCTGGAACAGCAGGAAGCACTCTCGAACCACTGAGTTTTGGCTCTCACCCCTCTAATCTGCTTTTTTTTTAAAAAGTAAGCTATGATAAAATGAGGATGTCATCAGGAAGGGCAGAAAGAGAATTGAAGTTTTAATCTGCTTTTTTTTTTTTTAAAGTAAGCTATGATAAAATGAGGATGTCATCAGGAAGGGCAGAAAGAGAATTGAAGTTTTCTAAGAACCTTGTATCAGAAATGTCTTTGGCATTTATAGGCTTCACAGCCTCATAAGGCAACAATGAGTGATTCAGAATATGACTATTAACATGTAATTATGTTAGTAGCAAAAGGATTGAGATTTTCAAACAGGCAGAGAGGGGAAATTTTTGAAAAATTAACAACAAATCCTGCCAATCGGCCTGGAGAGATGGCCCAGTGATTAAGAACACTGCCTGCTTCTCCAACAGTCCTGAGTTCAATTCCCAGCAACCACATGGTGGCTCACAACCATCTGTAATGGGGTCTGGTGCCCTCTTCTGTCCTGCAGGCATACATGCAGACAGAATACTGAGAATACTGTATACATAATAAGTAAATCTTAAGAAAAAATCCAACCAATCCTTAGGCCATTTGTTGCTTGTTTTAGTGCTGGTGATTGAAGCCAAGGCCTCACTGCACAAGCTAAGCATGCAAGCGACTGCCCAACTACAGCCACAGGTCAGTTCCTTCTGTGGTTGGGTTAGGAAAAGTGAAAGAAATATGGATAGGATTATGGAAGCAGAGATACTAAAACTTTGAACTGCATGACTCATAGCTAAAGCTAATAGCTAATGTACCAAACACTGTAACCAAGGAGTACAGGACACACATATAGAACATTCACAAAACATGACCTTTATGAGGCCAAAAAGGAAGGCTCACAAACTTGGGATAATTGAGTTGTGATCAGAAATGTAAATAAATTTCAAATTAAATTAATAACAGAAAGCTAATAGGAAAATCTTGGTATATAGGTGGAAATTAAGACACACACTCCGAAATAACTGGTGAGTCAAGGAATAATTGTAGAATTGCAAATATTTTTTAACAGAACAGCAATCAAAGCTTGGGAAAAGCTGTTAAACTGGGGCTTAGGTGAAGGAAGTCTTTAACGGTGCAACCAGGTCAAAAGTTAGTGTCAAATATCCATCTCAGATGCAACGAGAGGAACAGGAAAGAAGGAAAAGAAAAAGGGAAACCTAAGCTTATTTAAGAAGGATAGAAAGTTACAAAATACAAAGGAATGAAAAGGACAAGAATGTCCTCCTTTGGGCCCGTGAGCTGGTTTAGTGGGTGGAAGCACTCGCCACCCACCAGGCCTGGTGACCTACATTCCATCAAGCTGTCCTCTGACCTCTGCATGCCCACCATGGCTCATAGGAGCTCCCCAACCCCACCAAAATAAATACATTTTTAAAAAAGCCATAAAACACAGTTGAAAGGAATGAAAGATCTAATATAAATAGAGAAAAGGACATTTTGTGTTTTGAAGTTTAACAAAATGGAAGTCGATGGAGTGATCCACAGAGCTACAGAAATACCTAACAGATTCTCAGTTTGGCTTCTTTGTAAAAAGCAAACATGATTCTTGAATCCTTACAGAATCCGAGGGACTCAGAACAGCCAAAACAATTTTGAAATAGAAAGACAAAGCTGGGAAAACCACACTTCCCAATGTCAAAGCTTACTACCAGGCTATGGCAGTCAAGACAATAGGACCAGGCATAAGGATAGATCAGTGAGGTAGAGTATAAAGCCCGGAACTAAAGCCCTACATTTATGTACAATTGATTGTTAACACAGGCAGCAAGAGCATTCAGTAAGGAAAAAATAGTCTATGCACATACACCTGAATACTCACTTGCAAAATAATAAGGATAATGATGATAATTTAAACCACGACTTCCCACCATGTTGAAAAACCAACTGAAAATGGGTAATATATCTAAGTTATCTAAGTACAAGAGCAAAAGTTATAACACTTCTAGAGGAAACCAGAGAAGTAAATCTATATGTCCTTGAGTTAGGCAAAGCATGCATAGATATAACACCAAAGTATAAATAACAAACAAAAATCTTTTGTATATTTCAGGACACTGTCCGGAAAAGTAAAAGGCAGCCCACAGCTAAAAGAAAATATGTGCTCCAGCCCCCCAGCACCCCTCCCCAACCCGGACCTGCTGTATGCTAGGACCAGTGCTCAAGAACAGTTTTAA
>NW_004949140.1:1095084-1103045 GCF_000317375.1 Microtus ochrogaster
AAAAAAGAAAATATGTGCTAAAATAAGAGATTTTTATCTCAATGTATAAGTATGTTACAGCTCAATAATAAAAAAGACAGATAATCCAGTTTAAGATTTGAAAAAACATTGACAAGATATGGAGAAATGAATGCTGATAGGAGTGGAAAATGGCATACTCACTTTGGAGAACAGTCTGGAATTTCCTCAGAGTTAAGCATAGGATTACTAAATGGTGCAGCAATCTAACTCCTAGGTGAACACCGACACACAACTTGTATAATAATTCTCATAGCGACATATTAATATTAACCCCCCAAGTGAAACTCAAATCAAATGATCATCTACCAGTTAAGACACCAGGAAAGAAGTATACTGATTCGTGCTCTAATGAAGGCAGACATCCTGGCAATCACTAAGTCAAGAGAGAGGAGAAGGAGCATAACTCCAAGATCATTACCCCCAATGGCCTAACTTCTGTCCTCTAGGCCTTGCCTACTAAATGTTTCACCACCTCTCAATAATGCTGTAAGTCAAGGACCAGCTTTTAAATCGTGGGCTTTGGAGAATATGCAAACCCAGACTATAACATTTGTGACTTAATGTGGAGGAATCCATCCGAAAACCCAAGCACTTTGTGTACAGGTAGATTTGCATAGTGAGAATGTGTCCTTGAAGAGGGAACCCAAATCTCTTGTGTCCCTGGAAGTTACCACAGTTGGAATCAGATGCCCTCTTCTGGTCGACATGGGCATTGCACTAAGGTGCACAAACCCACACAGAAACGAACTACTTTTTAAAAAAAAAAATCTTTTTTTAAAATTTACAAAATAATTTCCAGGTCTACAAAATAATTTCCAGGTCAGAGGAAGTGTATGCTTCACAGGAGAACACGGGAAATCATACCTCATTAGGAAGCTGCTCTTCGCAACTTCCATACCCAGTTCCATACCCTAGAGCTTTGAACACAGGAGTGTGGTAGAGGGCAACCAGGTAAAGTCCAATTAAATCTGCATTGTTAACACTACAGAAAATAGAGACCGGGCCTCTTTCTCGACTGAGTTGCATAGACTGAGGTGACAGAAGCTTAAGTAACCTCTGGGATTTATTTATTATGAAATCACAGGGCCAGACACCTCCAAGATTCCCATCATGGTGCTGAGAGGTATTCAGCACCCAGCAGAGAGCCAGGCAGTGGTGGCAGTGATCTATAATCCCAGCACTGTCTGTTCTGATGCCAATACCAGGCTGTTTTCAGTACTGTAGCTCCGTAGTAGAATTTGAAGTCAGGGATTGCCTTCAGAAGTTCTTTTATTGTACAGGATTGTTTTGGCCATCCTGGGAATTTTGTTTTTCCATATGAAGTTGAGTACCATTCTTTCGAGGTCTGTGAAGAATTTTGCTGGGACTCTGAAGGGCATTGCATGGAATCTGTAGATTGCTTTTGGGAAGATTGCCATTTTTACCATGCTAATTCTACCTACCCAAGAGCATGGGAGATCTTTTCCTTTTTTGGTGTCTTCTTCAATTTCTTTCTTCAAAGATTTAAAGTTCTTGCCATACAGGTCTTAGAGTTATTCCAAGAGATTCTATGTTATTTGTGACTATTGTGAAGGGTGAGGTTCCTCTGATTTCTTTTTCAACCCGTTTATTATCTGTGTAAAGGAGGTCTACTGATTTTTTTTTTGAGTTAATCTTGTATCCTGCTACATTACTGAAGGTATTTATAAGTTGCAGACCTAAATAGAGAACTCTCAACAAAAGAATCTAAAATGGCTGAAAGACACTTAAGGAAATGCTCAACATCCTTAGTCATCAGAGAAATGCAAATCAAAACAACTCTAAGATTCCATCTTACACCTGTCAGAATGGCCAAGATAAAAAACTCTGATGACAATTCATGCTGGAGAGGTTGTGGGGTAAACGGAACATTCCTCCATTGCTAGTGGGAGTGCAAACTGGTCCAGCCGCTTTGGATATTAGTATGGTGCTTTCTCAGAAAATTAGGAAACAACCTACCTAAAAACCCAGCAATACCACTTTTGGGTATATATCCAAAGGATGCTCAATCATGCCACAAGGACATGTGCTCAACTATGTTCATAGCAGCTTTGTTTGTCATAGCCAGAACCTGGAAACAACCTAAATGCTCCCCGACCGAAGAATGGATAAAGAAAATGTGGTACATTTATACAATGGAGTATTACACACACAGCAAAAAAAATGACATGTTGGAATTTGTGGGCAAATGGATGGATCTAGAAAACATCATACTGAGTGACAAAACTCAGACCCAAAAGGACAAGTATAATATGTACTCATTCATAAGTGGCTTTTAGACATAAAGCAAAGAAAAGCCAGCCTACAGTTCACAATCCCAGAGAACCTAGACAACAAAGAAGACTCTAAGGGTGACATATATTAATCTAATCTACATGGGAAATAGAAGAAGACAAGCTCTCCTGAGTAAATTGGGAGCATGGGGACCATGGGAGAGGGTAGAAGGGGTGGGGAGAGGAATGGAGGGGAGCAGAGAAAAATATATACCTCAATAAAAACCATTTTAAAAAATCAAATGGGGGGCTGGAGAGATGGCTCAGAGGTTAAGAGCATTGCCTGCTCTTCCAAAAGCCCTGACTTCAATTCCCAGCAACCACATGGTGGCTCACAGCCATCTGAAATGGGGTCTGGTGCCCTCTTCTGTCCTGCAGGCATACACACAGACAGAATATTGTATATATAATAAATAAATAAACATTTTGGGAGGCGGTGGCAGGGAGGAGGGAGAAATCTTTAATATATAAATAAATAAACAAACAAACAAATCAAATGGGAACAAAACTTAAAGTTCTTAAGAAAATCCCAGCACTAAGGAGACAAAAGTAGAGATTTCTGGGCAAACCAGCTAACTAAACTAGCAGAAACGGCAAAATCTGGGTGCAGCAAGAGACACTGCCTAAAATAAAATATAGTGTAGATGTAAGAAGACACACAATGGCACCTTTGGCTTCCATGGGTACATGCACACATGTTCACACAAGCTCTCAAAGGTGAAAGCACACATATATGAACTTACATCACCTATACACACACACAAAACTCTCCACCCATAGATCTGGATAGACCAGTTTCCTCATCTATAAAACAGAGTCATTAACAACAGATATTTCATTGGATTATTATAAGGGTCAGATGAGATAATAAAGATGAAAACACCATGAAGTCTCATAGTAATCAGAACTATGATCCTATTAATGAGTAAATAAAATGCACGTACTACATTTTAGTATTGACTATTTAAAATACTAGGTGATCAAATTATCAGACCTCTGAAATAGGGAAAAAAAAACCCACCCAGTACTTATACCCTTCCATTTTGATCCCTGTACCTGCCCATGAAAATGCCCTGAAGAAAATTATCCAATGTCCTCATGTATGCTACATGCTTTCCTTACCCAGTCCACTTGCATATGATGATAAGAACAATAAGCAATATGTTGAAGGCTTATTGCCTTTTAGGTACTAGGATTCATAATTTCATCCTTAACTTGACCTTAAAGTCCATCTTCACGATAAATGGCTGTTTTGAGGGGGATGCATGTTAGTGGCTCGGCTCCTCAGCTTTTCTAATCTAGATTGTAAGGCAAATCCTACTGTAGAAACGGGCATGATTCTTTTTTGGAGTTTCTGTTCTCAGGACTGAAACCCTACAGCAAGGGGTTGCCATGACTATGTATATCAGTGCATTTAGCTAGGGAAGATAAAGGGTAAGTGTTGTAGCACGACAGAAACTGGGGCCCCGAGTTGGAGGCATTAGCTGGACTTCTGATAATTGAGTCCAGCCTCCCCCAAGGCACCAAATTACTCTTTCTTCCTTTGCAGTAATATCTCTGGGACACAGCAGCTGTCACTCAAACCCAGGCAATCTCTTTCCAGAGCACTGTGACATTTAAGAGAGCAGACAGAACAACTTGTCAAATGCTTGTGCAGGCTTCCGTGCCCTTCCTCTCCGCTGACAGGCTTTTCATAAAGGAGCGTTCGTCTCTTTGGCTCGCTGCCCTTTGTATTATTGTAACTGTAGATTGCGCAGCCATTTGCCAGGTCCAGAAATGTCAGCTAAGCACCGTCAAGCCACCTCCCCTCACACCCATTCTTCCTCCATAGGGGTCTCATTTATTAGCATGAAAAATTTTTGAATAATTGGATTGTCACAGGTACCTGTGGTGATATTTTATTTATAATCTAACAAATAAAGCTTGCCTGAAGATCAGTGTGCAGAGCTAAGCCACTAGTTAGCCATAGAGGCCAGGCAGTGGTGGCGCACACCTTTAATCCCAACACTCGGGAGACAGAGGTAGACGGATCTCTGTGCGTTCAAGGCCACCCTGGGCTACACAAGACTGAACCAGTCTAAAAGAGAAACAGATGCAGGCGGTGGTGGCTCACACCTTTAATCCCAGTACTTGGGAGTCACACACCTTTAATCTCCACACTAGGGAGGTGGAGACAGGAAGGGATATGGCTGGGTGGAGAGAGGAATACAAGGTAGGAGGAGACAGGAGCTCACCACATTCAATCTGAGGATTCATAGAGACAGGATCTTGCCTATTGAGCCTTGGTAGAGGGAAGAACTAGTGTCTGGCTGCCCTGTTTCTCTAATCTTCCCGTTTTCAACCCCTAATATGTGACTCAGCGTTTTTATTATTAAGATCAATTAGAAATTCATGCTACAGGTAGTTCCGGGAGACACAAGCATAGGCAGATGAGCTTCTTCTGGGCCATATTCACAGTGCTCAGCTCTGGCCCAGGCATGGAGCACTCTCAGCCAATATGGGTTAAGAAGTGAAAGACAAGGAAAAAGTGAGTCTGTGAGAGAAACAGAACAGAGTAAATGTGTCAAAGTAGTCTCAACTCATAGACAGGCAGAGTCTTTATAACACTGGACTTAGGAATTAATTTCAAAATTACTGATGAGCTTCAAGATGAGAACAAGGAATCTCCACGTGTCTGTCCAAACCTCATCAATTTTGAGCAAGCTGACAGATTTATTGCTCCGTCTCACCATTTTCATATCAAGCTTCTACTCAAAGCAGTGCATGGACAAGTTTCATATATCATGCCGCTTCAGTTCTCGGAGTCTGTATATCTCCTAGGTAAAGGGATATGTTTGTAGGTGACTCCAGGACGGTGATCAAATCCAGGAAATTTAGCAGCCATGAGATATTGCAATCTCCAGTCCTTCCTCCGATTTCAGCTGTCACGGGCAGGGGGTGTTCCGTTTGCCTCTCCAGGGCGGAAGAAAGATTAATGGGCAAGCATCTGAGAAATATGATAGATTGATCAAGAAAATTAAAGCCGTCTACTGCCGCATACATTAGCTTTTATTTAAAAACAGGGAACGCCGTTTTAGTCAGGCAGGGATTTGTGTGGTGGCGCACACCTGAAGTCGCGGCACTGAGAAGGCTTGGGTAAAAGGATCGGGAATTTGAGGTCAGCCTGGGCTAGACAGCAAGACCTTAGAGAGATGGGGGCGGGGAATCTTTTACATGTGTGTGCTACAGAGACAGTTTCTTTGTGTGTGTGTGTATTCTACAAGCCAGGCAATTTGTAGGGCATCTATGGAGCACAATTCTGTATTGAAAACCTCAGGGTTCTATCAGTCTGATGCCAATTTCCCTAGCTCCTTCCATAAGCGGGTAAGAAGAGTACTATATATTATGTGCTTTCTGTGCACCAGACTCTAATTGAAGTGCTTTTCAAGTGGTAATGCAAAAATGTTCTCTCTGGATGGAGCTATTATTTTTTTTTCTGCCGTTGTTAGGGATGGAATCCAGGGTCCTGTACATTCGAGAGAAGCACTCTAGCAGTGAGCTACATCCCCAGCCTCTGAGCCTAATCTTCTCATCTGTTTCACTAGTGAAGAATCTGAAAGGCAGATTTTGGTTTTTTGATTTTTATCCAGAACTAAGGTGTTAGAAGATTTAAGGCATGGTGTTCAAGCTGTTCAAATCAATGTGCAGGACAACAATCAACTGGTCCACTTCAAAACAAACATGGTTAGGCAGGCTTGTAATCCCAGCACTTAGAAAGCTAAGACAAGTGGATCGATCACAAATTTGAGGCCAGCCTAGGATATAAGGTAAAATTTCTTTCTGGAAAGAAAAAAACAAAAAGTAAAGAATGGCTTTATTCTTTAACATAATAAATGGATTGAAGCACAGTGTTTTGAGTGCATCATCTTTGTTTATTTGCATTTATCCCGTGCTGAAAAAACAAAAAGTAAAGAATGGCTTTATTCTTTAACATAATAAATGAATTGAAGCACAGTGTTTTGAGTGCATCATCTTTGTTTATTTGCATTTATCCCGTTCTGAAAAAACAAAAAGTAAAGAATGGCTTTATTCTTTAACATAATAAATGAATTGAAGCACAGTGTTTTGAGTGCATCATCTTTGTTTATTTGCATTTATCCCGTTCTGAATGGGCCGTCTAATTTCCAGATATAAGATGTCCTTTTAGGATTTGGGGATATATAGGTCTCTTATTTCTAGGTTTCCTAGTTTCCGAATTTCTGTGGTTGTTCTAATTGTGATCTTTATTTTATTTATTTTGTATCTTTCTTTTAGAGATGCGCTCTTCATTTTAGTTTACAGGGCGTTGCAGAAGTGAAGACCTTCAGAGGAACTGCCCATGTGAAGGGCTTAGTCTCTCCAATGCCTTGTATCTTAGAGGGCAGAAGACTCCAAAAGATGGGTTCTCCTTTACCTGGACTTGTGCTCTTTGTATTTTTCAGAACAGCTAGCTTCTGGCTAATTCCCACCAAACCTTCACATTTTGGTTTAAGAACTACATCTCCGAAAACGTTTTGCCCTCCTCCGTAACCAGTGAGACTCCCCGTGATCTGCTCTTGCTGCATCATCCAACTTCCCCTAATGGCAGCTTCTGCACTGAAATGATCAGAGGTTGGATGTGCTCAGTGGTAGAGCATTCGCCTGGCAGGTGCAAGACCCTTGGTTCAAGCCCTCCCTCCAACACACACTTCTACAGTTACACTGAAATCCAGTTTGCTTGAGGGATGCATGTGGCTTTGCTCATTAAAGTATCCCTGGTCCTCAGCACACACTATAGCTACTAAACCAAAGTTTCTTGAATGAATACATGAATGAAATGAACAGATGAACAAAGGCCTACCTAGTTCCACTTCATGACAGGATGTTAGTGAAAGGAAACAGAACTGAGACATAAAATTATTCTAGTATTTGAGTACTATAAAAGACTCTTGAGAGGAGGGGTCATGTCCTCTTGATTGTGTCCTTTCCAAAGGGGTTTTCATAAAGCTGCCATCACAGCTTATAGGCACAGCCCCCAGGTGGCAGTCATGTGCTACTCTTGAGCAGCAAGTGCCTGCTAAGCTCTGCACTGTCCCACGTCCCTCCCCAGGCTGTGCAGCAAGCTTGGCTTTGGGGTTTCTTGAACCTGAGCTAGAAGACATGCCAAGGGAATTCTGATAGTTACCTCCTTGGTATTTCTCTGGGGAGTAGCTCCCACGAGCCTCTCTTTTCTCAATGGTATGCGTTGCAGATTATAATAAAATAGGCCCACACTAGCTCAGGATGAAGTAGAATTAAGGTTTCTTTATTTAAGGGCAGACTCACAGAGCAGAAGTCCTCTGTGTGAGCGGGGAACTGGAACCGAATCCAGCAGCCCAGGGGCCGTGCATGCTTTTACATCTGCATAAACAGTACATGCGACCACGCCCAAAGTGGGCAATAGCTTAAAGGCTCTTGGCGGAAGGAGCTCCCACAGCAGTTATATTTATTCGTTTGTTTGTTTATCCTGGGAAGGGGTACATGGGTGCCATGGGGTGCCTGTGGGTGTCAGAGGACAACCTGTGAGAGTTGATCCTCTCGTTAGATCAAGTGGATCCTGGAGATGGAACTCAAGTTGTCCATCTTGGCAGCAAGTACTCAACAGCCCCCCCC
>NW_004949140.1:1103145-1125709 GCF_000317375.1 Microtus ochrogaster
TGTGTGTGTGTGTGTGTGTGTGTGTGTGTGTGTGTGTGTGTGTATCTGTATGCAAAGCAATAGAGTACATTGTGACATTTCATATATGTATATATTAAATCATAAGGTAATTATACTTTGCTCTCATACTTCTCTCTGCCCCTTGCTCTTTCTCCTCCCCCCTCAAATAGTCTCCTCTTCTGCTTTCATAGCACGTAGATTCCAGCACTCTCTCTTGCTCTCCCCTTCGCCCTGCCTTTAGGCTTCTTCACCTCTCTTGTTCTGTTCCACCCTCCACACTGTCACACTTAAATCTGGATTCCACACACCAGAGAAGACACGGGCTGCTTGCCCTTGGCTTTTGAAGTTGCTCTGCTCACAACCATCCTTGAGTGCCTGAACAGCGCTGGGAATCATGGTCTAATGATTCTCTCTAAGGCCCTACAACCCACATGTCTGAAATAGAATTCAGGGTTTGCATCCACTTCCCAGCTCAAGCCTGTGGGTTTTATAGTTTTGTATCTGCACTTGTTTAGATAGCTCCTCAGTATGTAGCCCAGATTCTAACGTGCGGCCCTCCTGCCTCATCCTCCAGAGAGCTGGGATCCCAGGTGTGTGCCTCCAGATCCCGCTCCATTATTTGAAGCCCCTACCTCCTGTGCATTAAGTCCTGAAGAAACCATCGGTGCTGGCTCATTTTTATGGCAACGTGACACAAGTTGAGAGTCATTTTGGAAGAAGGAACCTCAGTTGAGGAAACGGCCCCACGAGATTGGCCTGTGGGCAAGCCTGTGGTACGTCTTCTCAATGATTGATTGGTATAGGAGTGCCCAGTCTATTGTGGGTAGTGCCATCCCTGGGCTGGTCAGCCTGGGTTCTGTGAAAAAGCATGATGAGAGTGAGGTGCAAACCAGTAACAGCACACACCCATATGGTCTCTGTATGAGCTCCTGCATCCAGGTTCCTGCTCCGACTCCATGATTGACTGCGCTGGGGATATGTAAGCTAAAATAAACTCTTTCTTCCCCAAGTTGCTTTGGTTTAGAGTGGTTTTATCCCAGCACTAGAAGTCAAAGACACCATCTCTGAACTATCTTAGATCTGTGCCTCCTCCTCCACAGTGCAGGCCCACCCAAGGCAGATTGTTTGTGAGGAATTCCTGGAGTTAAACAAGTTGGATGGGCAAAAGGGAGTGACTTTGTGGTGGGAGGGTGACCTCTTTTCAAATCTCCTACTTTATCTGTGCACCTTCATTATCTTTCATTCACAGTCTATACTGCCAACAGGGCCCAGGCCCTTGCACAAACTCCTCCTTTTAAAAAACCAGCAATTACTTCCTTTCATATATCTGTTCAAACAATTCTAGTGCATGATGGCGCATTTTAACCAGCTCCTCCCCGAAGACCACTTTCTCGGTCTTTTGTCTGGTCCCAACAGCCACATTTGTAAACAGCACTTACCTGGGCCCTCTTTTCATAGTTGTAGTTTTAATTCATGATATTATCTCTGTAGTTTTTCATCTATATAATGTAATATGTGTGTTATATATAGATTACATCTCTTTTGATTCACAGGTTTTGATTCGTATTTCTCAGCTGCATCTGAGGCAGCAACTTACTGCAAACTTCATTATCAAGTGTAAATGCAGCAGATTGAAGTTGTGCACACGTAAACTATATGTCATGCCTGACAACCTAAATCTCTTTTTCCCCTTGGTTTCAAGTTTTCTGCACACTTCAAAAATATTTGTCAAAAGGCTGGAAGTCTTTGGCTTTAATTAATTCATGCATAAGTGTGCTTCACTTTCACAATGTCCAACATACTTCTGCTGATCCTTACCCTATGGGGTGATGATAAGAAACAGATGTGTTCTCTGCTTCATTTGCCAGAGCACTCCCTGGACATAGCAAAGTTGGCATTAGTGTGTATGGGTGGACATTCGTGTGCATGAGTCATTTTGTCTTGATTTTAGTCTTGATGCCCGGGGTCTCTCACACACACTAAACCCATGCTCCAGAGATAAACCCACAGCCCAGGTTGGTTGTTTTATTTTTTTGAGACTATGTCTTTAGTGTGTACAAATTTTAAAATTTCAAAACCAAGCTTCGGTTTTTCACTTCTTTCCTACTTTCACAGATGGCTTCCTGTGTTTGTGAAGAATTCCCGAACTGAACAATCTGGAAGGATAAAAGGGAGTGACTTTGTGCTAAGAGGGTCATATTCATTTCTAGATGCTGACATAGTAGGACTTTTAAAGCCAAACAATTATTTTCATCACATTCTTGCTTTTTTAATCATAAAGCATTAGTATTTTTTAAAGCCAGCATGAGCTTCATTAGATCTTGATTTAAGAAAATTATAGGAAAAACATTCCTGAGACAACAGAGGATATGTGAACACTTACATGATATTTGCCAATGTTCCTTATTTTTGTTATTTTAAACAGTGTTATCATGGTACTGAAGGTATACATACACATTTTTATTTGACTATTGACTTTAGCATTTGCAAAAAGTCTATGTTGCCCAGGCTGATCCCAAACTCCTGGGCTCAACCAATCCTCCCGCTTCAGTCTGCCAAGTATCTGAGACAACGGGTGAAATAAACTTTTTAAAGTTGTGTGTTTTTCTTTAATAAAAATGTTACTTTGTAGAGATATGCATTGAAGTACTGGCAGATGACAGTGTATGATGGCTGGGATTTGTCTCAAACTAGTCCATTCTGTGGGAAATAGACAATAGATGAAGGCAAACAGGATACAAGATAAAACAAATTGATAATTATTGACACTGGGTGATGAGTACATGGTCATATATTCTAATAAAATCTCTAGGTTTTTTTTTTAACGTATTTCCAATTTTTCCCCAAAGAAAAGATGTTTAAACATCCTCCATGAAAATGGTAACAGGGTTTGGGGAGGCTCCTTATAAGGGAAATCTTATCTAAGAATGGCAACCCACAATTTTCTTTTGTCTTTTTTGATTCAAGAATTAACTGAGGTTATACATTATGAGGAGGCAGATGCTGAAAGAGCAGGAAAAGAGGCAGTAAGGGAAGTGTAGAACATAAACTCTGGCAAGACTTACCAATCCACTGTTAGCCAATCCGCAAGAGGCTTTTGAGTGGCAGCAGCTGGAGAGAGGATGCTAAAAGAAAGTAGTACGCACCATAGGGGGTCAGTATCTGTATATAGACACTGGAGTGCGCTTTGACTGTGTCCCTTATTCCACCATATCTGTCTGTATACTTCTGTGTGACAGGAAACATGGGAGTTGCACATGCATGTGGGGTTCAAAGAACAGCCTTGAATGTCAATTCTTAGGCAGTTGTGTACCTTGTCATTAAGATAGAGTCTCTCACTGGCCTAGTGCACTCCAAGCAAGGCTGATGGCCAGTGAGCTCAGGGATTCACTCGGCTCTGCTTCCCTGGCACTCAGATTACAAGTGTGCACCTCCACCAGGCTTTTTATGTGGATTCTTGTGATCAAACTCCTATGCTCACGAATTCTGAAATCAAACTCAGGCCCTCAATGTGTTCATGGCAAGCACCTTACCAATCAACCAATCCAGGCTTAAACTCAGCTTCGGATTAGAGCAATTCTGTCCTGTCTCTAGTGCCTCTGGCAGCATTATGGGGGAAATCATGGAGAATTCATCCTTATCTCAGTTTTTATGTCAAACAATAACACATGGAATTGGTTTTTTTTCCCTCCACATTTTAAAACCTGCAATTTTTCCATTAGCTGCTTCCATTACTTTCCTAAAAATAATCAAAACTCATCATTTGGTTTACTGTGACTACTGGACCTGTAGGGGTTCCTGTTTCTCACTCTGCTTATCACAGAGGAGAAAATTAAATCTCAGAGGAAATGAAACAATGCCAAACGTCATGCAGTGCCGAGCAGAGATTTGACACACAATAGGCAAGAAATATCTGCTCTGAGTGATGCTGGGGGTTGAACCTAGGAATGTATACACATGAGGCAGGAGCTTCATCACTAGGCTACATCCACATCCCAATAAAAAGCTGCTACACCCAAGACTGAAACATGCATACCAAGGAACTGGAACTGGAATCCAGTCTGATTGGTTGGTGCCCACGTCATTTGAATGAATGAATGAATGAATGAATGAATGAATAAATGAATGAAGTGGCAAGACTAAATTTTGCATGTTCTTTTTCTCTAATTTTAATTCTGGTCTCCATGGGCCCCTAAACACAGGCAAGACCACATTTGTACCAAACCTAGGTCTTCTCTGAGTCATGAGGTTTATGAGCTGCTTCCTAGCTTCTTTGGTACCCCAGGTACTAGCTATACGACAGAGTATATGGCAACTTTCATATATTAAAGGTTTAAACTGTCATCCTGAAAAATTAGTGCATTTGCACCCCCAAACTAATTTTTTTCAATCAAGAACAGCTACTCAGCATCTGTTTTCCAGTTCACATCTATTTCTCAGGGGTGGGGGGAGGTGGGAAGAAAGAAAAAAAATTTAAAAAAACCTTTTGATTTCAAGAGTTTTTAGAAACAGAGTTAATAATGGTAATTTGATTTATGCTATTCAAGTTTTCCAAAAGCAGTGCAATTGAAAACTGTCATTATAAATTCAGTACCACAAAGGAAGAAAATACTAGAGTATGGTGCTGTGAGAGCCAGATGTGGGTTCCACTCAGATGGGCATGTTCATGTGCCGAGGGACAGGAACTGGCTCCTAACTACTGCTCATGGCAGCTCACTATGCTGAGCTCTCTCTACGTCTCATTCGAACGCCCACTACAATCCTAGGATGTAGGGCCTATTGTAAAATTCTACCAAGAAGAACTGAAGTTCAAACCGCACGAAGGTAATTTCTCAGAAACTAAAATCAAAGGTCAAAAATCAGTGAAAAATATGAGAAAAAATATAGAAGTTAGGAGATCAGTCCGGTACAACCAATAGCTAAGTAATAGGTGTTCCAGAGACACAGACAATAGAAGAGGAGACTGTTGTAATTTAAAAAAAAAGCGGCATGCGAGAGAAAGACGCCATACAACAGAATTCACGTGGAGGGGTTTTGATTAGAGGAAAGGGAACAAAAAACATAAAAAGAGGGAAGGGAAGGGAGGAGACCAGCCTCTGGGGACAAGAGCAACAGAAGAGGAGAGAGAGAGAGAGAGAGAGAGAGAGAGAGAGAGAGAGAGAGAGAGAGAGAGAAACAGACAGAAGAAGAGGAGATGGGAGAGGGCAGGGCCCTTTTAAAAGGGAATGTAATATTTACAGAAGGTGCTCTTAGTGGCTGCATCTGAGGACATAGCCCGTCAGAACCCCAAGGGCAGGCCGGTCCAGATGCCTGAATACTAACAGAGATACAGGTGAGAAATAACTCGATATGCAACAAATGAAGAGCTAGTTCTTCCACTGAAGAGTGCTCACCAAATCCCAGCTTACTAATGGAAGCTCTGCACTGAGGCATATCATTAGATTATAAGACACTATGGACCAACAGACAGTCTTGAAGAGCAAAACAATTACACACAGGAAGATGGAAATCATGGAGGGCTGATTCTATTTTGGAAGCAAGAACATATTGGAAGAATATGTTCAATTTGAAGAATGCATTCCACATCCCGAGAGGAGATTGTTTCCAATGAAGACTTATTCACCTAGCAGAAACATAACCATGTGTGAGGATATAATCAGACACAGAAAGGTTTTTATTAAAATCACCTCTGGAAGAGCACACCGTGAGAAAAATAATCAAATAAAAATCACCTCTGATGATGACATCTTTCTAAGGAAGTTAGCAAAGGGTGTGGTCCAGCAAGGCTAGAGGGTAAATTAAAAGAACCTCAGGCCTACAGAATGAATGCTAATGCAGGAGAGGAATTCCCAGGATGACAGTTTGGTGGCAAGCCTAGAAAACAACCGTTCCAGAATGAATCAGAAGGGAGAAAACTCCAAGAGCGAATTCTCCAAGAAAAATAAATGGGACACATGAATTACTTAGTGTTTGATAATACTATGCAGAATTTTATGGCTTTGTCCGAAAAATCAATGGTACGGAGAAAAATAAATTTTAAAAAAGATGTTTTTTTAGAATAAAATAGAAATATAATGAGTTGCACTCTGCATGCATCAGCTGTAAGCAATACTTACATGATATAATATAGCTAGTGCATATTGTCATTAAAACTTTTATATTTGTAGAAGTGTGTGCATGTGTGTGAGAAACAGAGAAAGACAGAAAAGAATGTGTGTGTGTGTGTGTATGAGAGAGAGAGAGAGAAAGACAGCGAAAGAGAGAGAGAGAGAGAGAGAGAGAGAGAGAGAGAGAGAACTAGTATTTAGTCATGGGTTCAATCTCTAGTATCTAAGAAAAAATGGGAATTTCTTATCTTACATAACAGAAATGTATAATAAATCTCTAAATTTAAAAATAAGAAGTAACATTAGCTATTCCACCATAAGTATACTCTATAACAAAAGAAGGACCTAAACATGTTTTTATAGCTATTTAAAACAACATAAATTTATGAGCTCACACTTCTATTGGTCAGAAGTCCAACACTGTATGGCTGAATTTTCTCTCCTGAATCCTCTAAGACCCAAATCATGGTATCTGCCAGGTTTTACTCTCCTATGTGGGCTCTTGGGGAGAAGCTGCTTCCAGGCTTGCTCAATTTATTGGCAGTAATTAGTTCCATCCCACCCTTTCAACGTGTACCCTTAAATCCTCAAGCTGGCAACAGTACTTTGAGCCTTTTTTACTTTGACTTGCTCTTGCTCTTCTGCTTTCTCACTTCTGAGAGCTGCAGCTTACACAGTATTTTCTTGTACTGGGGATTGAACCCAGAACGCATGCACACTAGAGAAGCACTCTTCTCACGTGGCCAAAGTCAATAATTTAACCCAGGAAAATCCTCCCTATTCTAAAGCCTGAGGCCTTACCACATCCACAAATGTCTTTCGTGTAAAGTGACACATTCCTAGGTTCTGGGAACTGGGGTATAGACTTCTGTTCTGAAAGTAGAAACCGGGGGTTAAGGGGTAAGGCAGAGGAATAGATGGTTCTACATTATGAGCTGTGTGTTAGTCGGCCTTCTGTTATTTGTTATAACAAATGCCTAAGATAACTTATGAACGGAAAAGGCTTATTTTGGTTCATAGAAATTTCAGTTAACGAATAGCTGCCCTTATTACTTTGGGTTTATAGTGGCACATCATGGTAGAAGCACCTCGCTGGGAAGAGAACAGGAGGATTGGGCTGGGCTCTCCTTTGACATACCCTGAAGTAACCCTCAATAACCCAGAGGCTTCCAATAAGTGCCCAGCTCTTAAAACGCTTCCATCAAATCCCGATGACAGTGTGACAGGAATGAATCCTTTGAGGAACACAAACAATACAGACCACAGCAACCTCTATAATACGCCGTGAGTTTAGACGTGTTGTGCATGCATGCATTATTTTGTGCAAATAAAAAAAATAAGCTGGCTGGAGATGCAGTCTAGTGGTAGAAGAACACTCGCTTTGCATGAGTGAAGCCACGGGTTCAATCCCCAGCACTGTCCAAAGAAATCAAAAACTTAAGCTCATCTCCCAAATTTTCTATAATCGAATTGAAATGGACCCTATTTTAGATACTATGTCAAATCACGTTATTATGGAAGCAATGTGTATTATACAGAGTCTGTTCTGTGCTTCGAAGAAATATGCTCTAAAATCATCTGACGGCTTTAAGAAACATTCGCTAGTCACAACCTTGGCTGGGCCCTAGCCAAAAGGCTTGACTTGGATGAACAACAGAGCTCCTCCAAGGTATCAATTCCTTTGTTCTTCACATTCCATTAAAGGGCCTGCTCCTCTGGTTGCTTTTGGCATTTCCCACTTATAGCAAGCTGGAGTAAATGATGATAAACATGTTTTCTTGATTTATAAGGCTACAATTGTATTAGTCCCTATTGCGTATCAGAAGCAATATGGTAAATGTAGTGCAAGCTCTTAACTTCACAGACGAAAACACCAACTCCTCAGAAAGGAAGCAGATCCAGCCAGGGAGCGCTATCTGCCCAGCATCCTTGGGAACTCCAAAACATTAATTCAGCTTATTTTTTTCTTACAGAAAGTAGCCTGTCCTTGACTAATCAGCTATGGACTACAGAGCCAAACATTATTCACTTCCAAATTCCTTTTCTTCAGCACACCCTACCTGGCACACTCATCAGTGATTGCACAATGAACCTTGAGATCTTGCAAATGCTCACTTTATGACGGAATGATCTGGATTCTCAAAGTCTTACAGCTAAAGAGCAATTAGGCAGTAACATGAAATAAGGTGTCTCTTCTCTTAGTAGCTGCTGCTTAGGGACAAATCAGAGCACCACTGGTTGCACCACACAGCCTTACAAGTCGGGTGGACTTGTTTTCTTCTTCTGCCTCACCACCCCACAACCGTATGGGTTTCCAGAGCTCAATCAGCCTCGACTGTCTGCGTTGGGAAAGGGCAGGTCACGCAGCCAATCTCAGGAGACCCGTATGGGGAATCAGGGAAACAGCACTTGCGTTTATAACTTGAAACAAAGTAGAGACTACCGATTTTCTCTTTTCATTTACTAGTCTACTGAACAAATGTTGAGAACCAGCAGTGAGATAGTTTCCTGCTGCTGAAGATGCAACCACGGGGAAAGAAGGTTAGAGGCCAGAGAAGTCAAGGGAAAAAAATCATCTTAAGGATTGATGTAAAAAACAAATAGTGTATCAATATCAATGAAGTTTCTCCCTTAGTGAAACCAAAAGCATTCCAAGATTTTAGTTGATATATATATATATATATATATATATATATATATATATATATATATATATATATATATATATACACATATATATATCTTTACACACAGAGATATGTTAAGATTGTTTTGCTTAACCATAAGTGTGGAAGAAAAACATTTCTGAAATAAAAGGGTTTTTAAATTTTTATTATTCTTGCTGGGCAGTGGTGGTCCACGCCTTTAATTCCAGCACTCAGGAGGCAGAGGTAGGTAGATGAATTACTGTGAGTCCGACGCCAGCCTGGTCTATGAGAGCTAGTTCCAGGACAGACACCAAAACTACACAGAGAACCCCTGTCTCGAAAAAACAAAAGAAAACAAAATATCATTGGGTGGAGTGAGTGTGCATGCACACAGGCACATGTATAGAATGTGGATATGGACATGCACACTACAAGATGAGTGGCAGTCAGAGAACAATGTTATGGAGAAAGTTTTCTCCTCCCACCTTTGATTGGGCTCTGGGAAGAGAACTCAGGTCTTCAAGTCTACAGGCACCTTTATTTTACATGCCGAGTTGTCTTTCCAGGCAAAATAAAAGTGTTTGTTTCCGTATTTTCCTCTCAAGGTGCTAATACTTTCTAGTGAGTCTGACATGGTAGTGCATGTCCGTAATTCCAGCGATACGGAGGCTGAGGTAGGAGGATTGTGAGCTCTAGACAAGGCTGGGCTATGTAATAAGCTCAAGCCACCCTGGGTAATATAACAAGATCTAATCTCATAAAAAAAACCCACCACCCCCAATAAAAGAAAAAAATAAAATCACCAAACAAAGCAAAACAAAACCAAAAGCCTAGTAACACAATTCACAATTCACGTAAGCACGACCGTGCACTGTTCAAAGAGCAGTTCATGGTCACGATGAGATGGCAAACACGCTCAAAAGCAAACATGCACAGGTCATTCTGGCTTCTCTCTCTCCGAGATGACGTGAGCATGCTTGCGGCTACAGGAATTTATGATTTCCATGGATCTCATATAGATTTACAATCTCAACTCCAAATTGCCAGCCGTCATGTTAGAAAGCTAGGAAGGGTGGTGCCCCATGCCTCCAAACCCCAGCAATGTGAAGGCAGAGACAGGAGGATCTCTGCAGCCCATTGACTAGTTAGTCTTGCCCAGTTGGTGAGTTCTAGATTCAATGAGACCTAACAACAAAGGAGGAGGGCAGTAGAGAAAGACTCCCAGCACTTGACTTCTGGTCTCTAGATACATGTACACACAAGTACACCCCTGCCCTAAGCATGCAGACATACATAAGCATGTACACACACGCACACACACACACACACACACACGTACATCACAATACAAATCAACGTTTAAAAAAGAAACTATAAAGCTTATAACTAAGCGGCTAGATAGATCTTTAGAGGTCAGCTACTGAAAAACAGTTTTCTTGGTCTCATATATAAGCAAATATTCATAACATAACTAGAGGTCTTCTATTACAAAGGCAATGATAGCTGTGTATAATATCATGTGCACATTACATCTAGGATGACAATAAGTCCACTGTGTTCTGTTTCCTGCTTGATATTGCAAAAGACCAGATCAGTTTCCATTAATTTTTTTAGATAGCTTTTTATTTGTGTGTGAGTGCACGCATACAGCTGTTCATGTGGGCACTGTATGCGTGGAGGTAATAGAATAACTTGAGGGAGTTGGCTCTCTCCTTCTAGCATGTGGGGCTCGGGGCATCACACTCAGGTCATTAGACTTGGCGGCAAGCATCTTTACCTGCTGAGTCATCTTGCTGGACCACCATTCCTCTTCGCCGTCACAATTTATCAAATACTTCCGTCTTTTAAGCTGATGCCTGGAAAGGCTGCCCTAACGTAAAACTAATTTTACATGTGTATCCTCTTCAGAAAACGGACACAACCAGACAACAGGGAAACTTGTAACAGATGTTTGTTAAGACGAAATAGCTGCCTTGGAATTAATGGTATAATGTTTATTGTTTCAAATGTCATTTTCTCTACCATCCACTCCCAGCAACACACTCCCAAACACAAGGTCAAAAGAAAGCATTTAGGTGACATAAAAAAAAACAATATTTATTTTACTTTCTTATAAGAAGTTAAACAGAAAGACTCCTAGTTGAAGACATTACCAAAAACATTAACGTTATTTCATGTATCCCTTCAGTGCCCAGATTCAGAAAAAGGTTATCTGAATGGAAGAAAAGAAATGGTTCTCCTTACACTGGGTTTACTTATATATGTAGGTGAAAACAATCCATATACCTTAGTCAAAATAATATATGAACCTACAAGTTTCCAATAAGCAATGTACTCATGAAGAGTTCCCAAGTCCTGGAGATTGCTCTTGTTCATTAAAACAAAGGTATTCCTATCATTTACTATTGCCTTTCCCCTCTGCTACTGAACTGCTGAAAGAGGAGGTTGGAAGCAAAATAAGATGTCCTTGTTCCCAGGCTGCATGACTATCAGAATAGGTGCTCTCGGGGCATTTCAAAGCACCGTCTTCATCACCATCCACATAGGCCAGCAGGAAAAGTGGCCCTGTGCAAGGCATTTTGGTGCTTTCCTTCCCAGAACTATGAAATCCTGGGGAAGGAGTGGTTTCACTCTTCTACAGGAAGCTAGGTCTTCATTCTAGTGGACAGTAGGAGAAACTCAGACACCTCCGATGCCTGTAGCCCAGCAGCAATCTGACACCCAAAATAAGAGCACCGGGAGATGACACCCATGAGTCGATCACATCACTCACCCTCATTTCCTAAAATGTGAGGGCACAGTGCTCCTTTACTGCCACTACTACTACGGGAGCAAGACTCCCCTTTGTCCCAGCCTGTGGAGATCAGGGGTCTCTTATCTTCCCTGCTTAAGGACAAGAGATGCAAGAAGCATCATTTTATTGATATGAACTGGTAAATGCCTGAAGAATTTGTGATATGAAGTTCTCCAGTCCTTGCTAGTGATCTGTAGGTATGAGAAAGAGAAGTAGGGTACCTCTCACTGCTTTGAATTTACGGGAAGCAGGCAGAATAGGGGATACACATATGCATATATCGTGGGAATGGGGCAGAATGGAAACCCAACATATGCAAAAATCTAGTACATAGTTGGAGCCCAACTTGGCTCCCTCTCAATGAAACACAGAACATTTGAGTGGACAGAACCATTTGCAGCATGGAAAATAGCCATCCTAAGGCCTATCTTACAAACAAAGAAAAACAGACACTAATCTTTTTTTCCCCTCAAGCAAATAGAGCCTAAATTCTAAGCAAAGAAAAGACATCATCTCTATTAGAAAATACACAAAGAAACACCAATTGCTCGAAACCCTCAACTAATTGCAGGCTCACAGGGAAGTGGCAAATCTGTATGAATTAGTCGTTGTTGTTCAGAATACGCATCTTTTACCTGAGATGCAAATTATTCCCTGCTCCACCAGATAGTCTAGGCAAATCTGTACCCTCACTTTCACTCAAAGTCGAAAGGCTATACGAAAGAGAATGCGGGAGCAGGCATAGCAGGAATAAGCATAGACGATGAGAAGTTCAAAAGTCTGGGAAATGGCTGGCTATCTGAAGATAAAGAAAGTACTAAGAAATAAGGAGTCCCAAAATTATATAAACCCAGGAGTGGGATCCCATCCCTCACACTAGATACAAGTACAAGCTAGATACATAGTCCATACTTGATGTGAGTAGCAGAAATGACGTGGGGCAGACATATTTCCAGACTCCCTGACTTCAACTCTAATACTAGGTCATTCTGCCTCCACTATCCCACAAAAGCCTGCAAGGACATAAACAGCCTTGGTGGAGAAGTTGCCTCTGCGTTTTTTTCTACATGTCATCACCGTGGCCAAGATGACTTCTGGGAAATTCAAGGCAGAGGGAAATGCTATTGAAGTGGATAATGATAGCACATTTTAATCGCCACAAACATTACTCAGTAGGTTCCCGAACAATAGGCAGCAGATTGTATCAGTTTTGTTTGCTAGATGTTCTCTGAGAATCAAGTTCAGCACTAGCATACACACCCCAAGTGAGTTTCCTCACAAGTAAAATTTCGTGGTGTTAATCCACACAAAGAATACAGAGCAAGCAGAGATTTTTTAAGGAAGTCATCATGACTCCTGATAAGATGAATCCATGCTCATTGTCCCCTTTTCTTTGTCATCTAGTTTGGACACTTGGCAAAGGACATCTGCTTTTAAGAGTCAACGAGAACAAGAAAGGCTCTGCTCTCGTCTTGAAGAGCTCCATTAGTTTGGGTTTTTCGGTGCAAAACTGACATGAAAAAGCCATGGCTCTCTCTTAGGAGCTGCCTGCGCTTCAAGGGTCCAGTAGTTTCGATTTCTACTTAACAAGCCCTCGGATAACAAATGGAGAGTGCAGTGAATCTTCACAGGGTCACATTGATAGAAGACCAGAAGTCAGTTCTCCCCATCACTGAGCTGCTTTCTTCAGGTTTTCGATCAGCACTACAGAATCCGTTTCCTCTTTGGATTGCTTCTCGTAGATGTCATACTTCTTCCAGTGCTGCAAGGAAGAACAAGAACACGCCCGGTGACTTCACAGCCACATTCTCTCCCCGGGCACTGGGAGTCAGCGCTTACTTTTAAGTTTGTACACACAAGAACAGTAAGAGCAATGCTTTCCTGCTTTGGGTCTTCTGATCTAAGAATACTCATCGAGTGGGACAATTAATGGAGCCAAACAATCAAGAATGAACATCAAAGACAGGAAAAGCACGGGATTGTTACATAGCTTTAGTGGCTGTCTGAAGCGATAAACAAATTGAGATATTTGTAGAACTAGAAACAGTCTTTGGGAAATAAACTAAAAGGTGGCCCACTTTTCCAACTGTCGTACTTGGGATTTTATTTTCTTACCACTCACATTGGACCGCTGCTCCAGAAACATCACAGGCTCCCAAAAGTTAATTACCATCTAGTTAACAAGACCCTGGATATCCTGAAAGTCTGAGTCCTAGCAGCTGTGAAAATCTCTATACTAACCCTTCATTTAACATCATTTGCCAGACGGACCGATTTGTTAGACATTATGTATAATGGACTTATTATACAGAGCTTCTCCTGAATGGGATCCAAGCATATTTTCATAGTAAAAAGGCAACATTCTGGTCCTTTGGCCATCTTTGGCAGTCTGGGGAAGGGATGAACTCTATTTATTTATTTATTTATTAATTATGTATACAATAGTCTGTCTGTGTGTATGCCTGCAGGCCAGAAGAGGGCACCAGACCTCATTACAGATGGTTGTGAGCCATCATGTGGTTGCTGGGAACTGAACTCAGGACCTTTGGAAGAGCAGGCAATGCTCTTAATCTCTGAGCCATCTCTCCAGCCCCAAAGGATGAACTCTAAACTCAGTTCTGTCATCTGTAAAAAAAAAAAAAAGCTGCCAGAGAAAAGTATAGGCAAAGTATGAGGCACAGACGAGCTTAGCTAACTGCCTATGTGAGGAAATCAAATTTTTATTGAAAGAGAATCACGTGTTTTTGTATTGCCTATAGATGTTTTCATTCCGTAAGCTTTAAATTGTTGCAGAGAGTGAAATACTTTATAAATAAAACAAGAACCCTTTGCAGAAATAAAGCCACACCACTCCCTGCACAGGCTTGGGGCTGGGCTCCCTTTCTCCTTGGTGCTCTACCGTTCATTGAGCTTGCGGGAAGATGGGAAAGTCAGAGAGACAGAAACAGGAGCAGCTTGTTAGCTGTGGTGGGCTGCGGCCCTGAGGAAATAGGACCAGTAGTAGTAGTGGTAGTGTATGGAGCTAAAAACTGGGAGATGCTGTTTAAAATAGCCATTTTTCCTAAATAAAATATTTAACGCCAGCGTACCTGACAGAGTTGTAAAGTTAAAAATATTGGTAAGTGAAGTGCTGCCAAGGATGTGGAGGAATCTGATTGGTCACGTATTTTTGGAGGGAATGTAAACTAGTAGTCACTCTGTGAAACAGCCTTGTAATTGTGTAACTCTGAGCATACACTTAGCATAGGACCCTAAAGTCCTGCTCCTGTCTATTTACCCAGAAGAAAGGAAAACACGTCCATACAGAGACTTTATTTACAGCACCTTAACTCCTAACAACCCAACGAGGTGTAGTCCTGATGTCCTTATACAAGAGAATGTTAAATAAACTATGGAGTATTTCTTAGCAATACAGAGAAGTAAACTGTTGTTGGCATATGCACTGATATGAATATTTTCTTACTACATCATTACTAAGTGAAAGAAGCCAGACTCAGAAATCTATGTATCTTAGGATTCCATTTGTTTGACACAATGGAAAAAGAAAGATTCTGGGGACGGAAAACAGATCAGTGGTTGCAAGGGACATGACCCGTGGTTTTCAACTTTCATCATGCTGCAACCCTTTAGTACAGTTCCTCATGTTGTAGTGACTCCCGAATATTTTTCTTTGCTACTTCATAACTTTAATTCTGCTACTGTTATGAATCATAATGTAAATATCTAATATGCAGGATATTTGATATGGGACCCCTGTGAAAGGGTTGTTTGACTCCCAAAGGGGCTGATATCCACAATTTGAGAACCACTGGTCTCAAGTGAGGGCTGGAGCTGACTCCAAAGGGACACATAAGGAAATGACAGAAATATTCTATATTTTTACTGGAGTGGAGACCACAAAATTGCATCTATTTGATAAAATTCTTCTAAGGGAACACTTAAAAAGGATACATTTTGTTATTTGTAAATTGAACTTGAAAAATTCTATAGTTTAAAAAATGTGAAATGTTCATACTTCTAAGAAAAACAATCCAAAAAGTTAAGATAGCCTTAAAACAACAGTTTACTCAATAAATGGCACTATGCCAACTGGCTAAGCATTTGAAAAAACAAAGCTAAACACTCCCTCATAGACTCCACCAATAAAGCCCCAAGCATAAAACACAAAGTCAACTAAGTACACAGGGAAGCAACTTTATAAGTTTCCCATGGTATAGACTTTCTGCACACAAAATATCATTTTTGAGAGGTAGTTTTACTGCAGAAAAAAAATTTCTCTTGCTTCATATATTAAATAATCATCCTTTGGCTTGTTAGCCATTGTTGCCTTTTATTGTATTTATGGTGATTATCTAAATACAAATGATTTTATGAGAATTTGTAACATATGTTGCTAAACAAAACATCCATATTACTTAAGCATGAGAATTCAAAATAATTAAATTCACAGGAAGTCTATATTAAAACTAGGGTATACAAATTTCTAGATTTACCAGTAGCAGGGTTCAAATACTTTAACTTTCAAAAGCAGTTTCACGCATGGATACACATAACTTATTCAAGCCACACGAGCTCCTTGGATAAAAATTTGTCACTTCAAATCTGCATATTTCTAAACTAAAAGCTACTTGAGGAGCAGGTCAGTAGTATAGCATGTGCAAAGTTCCATCAATAGTATTAAAAGAAAGAGAGCGAGAGATCCAAAAATCTATTTTTAGATTAAGGAGTATACAAAAACAAGTGGCAGCCGGCAGGATTTGGCTCATGGTTTGTAATTTGCAGAGATATGAATGCAGGAAGGTAGTTTGTGGCAGCATGGTATGGTATTTGTCTCTCTATACAAATACAATCATTAAAAAAAATAAGAAAGGCAAACAGCGTTATTAGTAAAGCAAACAAATAATACCCCAAATAAGTGTTTATGGGGACGAAAAAGTGATGGTTATGTGGAAGAGTACACAGAAAGAATCCGCATGTATCCAAGAGGCCTAAGAAGTTGGTGGGATCTCAAACATCACTGAGCGAATTTCTGAACATTTTAAGGGTCTGCTAAATCACAAAAATTCCAAGACACAAGCTCTCTAAACTGAGTCTCCCTTGCAGGATGAAGCTGCACTCTGAAGAGAAACTAGGGGGAATAGACTCCAAAGGATTTGCGTGGCAGGAAAAAGAACTGGATAAAAAAGAAAGAAAATCCAGATAAATGTGGAGATGGAGATGAGGGAAGGAGAGATGGAGGAAGAAATTATAAAAAGAAAAGGCCAGGTATATTGGCACATGCCTGGAATCCCAGCACTTGGGAAGCAGAGGCAGAAGGATAACCACAAGTTCAAGGGAAGCCGGGATTACAGAGGAAGTTGCAGGACTACCTAGAGAGACTGATTCTCACCACTAAAGAGAAATAAAAGGAGGCAGATGGGAAGGCAGGACCTTCCAAAATCATTTTTTATAATTTCAAAACTTCTCAAAGCCATAGAAGAGAGGGCTGTATAATCATGAAATGAGTAAAGCCTCTCTCTCTTTTTTAAAGTTTAGGAAACCAAATTCACATAAAAATGAACAACAGAATAGTATCTCCACAGAAGTAAAAGTCGCCAGAAATATGTCCATGAAAACTATACCCTAATATTTGAAAACTTGATGAAGAAAAATTTACACAGAATGAGAAATTATAAATCCCACGAAGGAATGTATAAATATTCAGAACAGGATTCAGAAAATTAGATGAGAAAAATTCAGAAATTAAATGAGAAAACTCAGTAAAGAATTAGAAATAAAGGAAAATAATAATTTCATTTCAGAAATGAAGACTAAGCTAGGGGACCATGGGCGAGTAAACACAACAGATCGTTAGATGATGTCTTCAGAGAACTAGCACCTGAGATGGGGATGTAGACAATTATCACACAGAGGGCGCAACAAATGGAGAAGGAAGGCAAAAAGCCAAGCATAGACTAGGTCCGACATCCCTCACACAAAATGCTCAAGAGTAAAGGCGTTTGGGGTTTGGGTTTCAAAATTTGGAGATATATTGTAGATGGGACCCAAGTCTTAACTCAAAATTCTTTCATACTTCACATACACTAAATAGTCATAACTCAAGAGAAGGTTGCATAGCACATAGAAGTTTTGTGCATAAAACAAAGTCCTAGGAAGCAGAATTTTCCATTTGTGGCATCATATTGGCCCTTAAAATAGTTCAACTATTCCAGCATTCTGGACTTTAGATATTTACTTTAGAGGTATTCAACATGTACCTAACAAAAATAAACCCAGAATGGCCAACATCAAGAATGGGTCTGATAAGATTATTGGATTTTGTGGGGAAAATATTTTTTGAAAATCCCGGGAGGGAAACTCAAGTATTTTAATATGGAACAATATTATATGGTCAGATGTCTTTAACAATATTTTCTACCAGAATAACAGATTTAAGATAGTCAAAGCAGGACGTACGTGTGTGTGTGTGTGTGTGTGTGTGTGTGCGCGCGCGCGCGCGCGTGTGTGAGTTCATGTATGCAGCAGGCCTGCTGTATCTGGAAGGAAGGTTTTCCTTTGATCACCAATCATCAGCTCTTACACTCTTGCTGCCCCCACCTCTGCAATGATCCTTGAGCATTGGTAACCGTGTGCCAGAAAGACACACGTCACATGTGTGTTTCACTTGGAATACCCATAAGGGCAGGAACTTGCTAAAATCCCATGGGAAACAATGTTAAAGGGAAAGGAGACAGAATGCACTAGTATAAAGGGTTGAAAATTAATAATGGGACAGAAAGGGTTAATGCAGGCAGGGGATGGGAAAACAGGCTAAAGGAAGGAGTACATGGAGGGAAAATTAACACTAAAGACATTTAGAAATGGTTATAACCTACTACTGTAGAAGCTTCCTAAAATATATACATATGAAATGCTATGCTGGATAAGAAAAAAAAAGCAATTTGTAAGCCACTAGTAATGGTTCATGCCTATAATCCCAATGCTCAGGGAGCTGAAGCAGGAGGATTGCTAGGAATTCTAGGCTACCCTGGGCTATCTAGGGAGCTAAAGGTCAGCTGGGGCTGAGGATGAAATCCTGTTTTACACACACACACACACACACACACACACACACACAACTTTAATTGTTTCATACGAGGTCAGAAACAATCTGTAAGGACAATCTTTACAAATAACATTTTTATTCCAAAATAAAACTTGCATTACTCTTTTAAAAAATTTTAGACTCGTTTTATCTTATGTGTCTGTTTTTCTTGCATATATGTTGCCTATGGAAGCCAGAAGAGGATATGGGATCCCCTGGAACTGGAGTTTCAGAGTTGTGATATTATGCCATGTGGGTGCTAGGAACCAAATCCATGTTCTCTGCAGAGCAACAAGTGCTCTTAACCTTTGAGCCATCTCTCCAGTCCCAACACTCTTAAGTTTTTTTATTGACTAATTTTATTCTTTGACAGTTTCATACATGTATATATGAAGGAAGGACTCAGGGATTCTTACCCCCCACGGCTTACCATTTCCTACTGATAGATTCATGGAGAGGGGAGTGTCATTGCTTTTAATTGGCCACTCACTGGTGACCCTACCATGCTCTAGTGAACAGTTCCAATCCACTGATCACACGGATGGAACTGGTTAATTCAAATGGGTCACAAAACAACCCCCAAACTTACGAATCCAGGACAGGGAATGGTAGGAAAAGCCGGGAGTGTAGTTGATTGAGACGGGAAGAAATATGGAGGATGAAGGGGGCTAACTGTAATACAGAGCACATGGGGCCCTTGTAATAGAGAATACATTATATACTCCTTTGAAAACCCTTTATCAGAACCACGGCCTTTCTCTCAGCACAGCATGGAATATGCCCACATAAAGGAGAAAGAATGAGCAGAAAGCCTTAGGATCCAATCTTCCAAATTTTCTGCCAGCCTAATTTTAAAACCCCCAAAATTACCAGTCCACAATTCAATCCTTAATCTGTCATTTAAAATAAAAGAAATGGGCCATCAACAACAATAGAATAGTGGCCAAAGAGAAAAAATACAGCACGGGTTTTTATATTGTAAAGCAAAAATTTCAGGAGAATTATGGAAAATCAAGTCTCAATTTAACACTTTTTTCAAGTTTGATTACAATAGTCCCCACAGTGTCTAAAAGTGAAGTAAATTTCACGCAGCTAAGTACCATGCGAAACCACTGGTCTTTTGGACAGAAATCAACCTATTTCTTGCCCCAGTCTTCTTCAGAATAGTAAAAAACAAAAGGCTGGACAGAACATATTGGAGAGCCCCACATCTAAGAGCCCTGTCAAGCATGTCTTGAAAGGGACTAATTTGAAACCATTTGTGGTAGCCATTAACCCAACGCCTCATTTTATAAGCCAATAAAGGGAAAAAAATAAGCATGTATTCTGTCCTTTTAGCAGGAACTGAATTTCAGAACAGCCAAAAAGCCTAGCTGACAACCAAAAAGCAATGTTTCACGGAAAGGTGCAGATTTATACACGGAACTGAAAGGACAAAAGGAGAAAGGAGCAAACTGTCCCTTAACCACACCTCAAGGCTGAAAAAGGCAACCCACTGGCATAAAAGCATTAGCTGAAGGGTTGGCACGGTACCACACGATACCCAGCAAAGTATCTCCAGTGGCACGGGTCGTGGGTGGAGGGAGAACGTGAGTAACCAGAGGGAATATGCTGCTGGCGTCTTAAACACAGGGGTCATTCTCAGCCTCACTAATGGTGGGCTCATTGGATGGTATCTGTCTCTAAAGAACTGGGATTACTGGCAAAATTCAAGCAGGGCCTGAGCCTTAGATCATATTAGGAATTCTTAATCTTTCAATCACCGTGATGTGACAGTGTCTCGGTTGCAAAGGAAAACATATATACTGAAGGGAAAAAATATATGTATATATTTGGAAGTTTAAAAGGCTTTGTGATTGGGCATGTAAAAGAGGCACAGCACAGTTGCCTGCTGAGAAGTGTGGGGAGAACCGTGTGGGTTTTTTTTTCCCCTTTTTTAATGGATGCAAGAAATACAGATGCAGAAGAGAAGCAATTCCCTCTCCAGGCCCCTCCCCCACCCCTGCATGTGGCCAGCAGCCCAATCAGTCACATGGAAAAGGCAAAAAGCAAAGCAACAGGAAGAAACACTGGTGGCCAAACTGTTACTATGGTGATGAACAAAACAGCATCAAAACACTAGAAACCTTAAGGAAAACTACGCTGAAGATTTATTTGCGGCCGCATCTAAATGCGTTTTTAAAGCAGCATTACTGATGGTGTTGGTGTGGAAGTAACAGGTGTTTCAAAAACACATGGCTTCTGTCTTCAGATTAGGAGGTGACATCTTTTGGGATACTGGGATCTAGTCCAAGTAGTTTTGTAGTCACCTCTCTACCTCTGGAGACTTCTCAGTGGCCCCCAAAGTCCCCATCTCTAAAGTGACGGTGTTAGGAAGAGCATCTAGGATTTTGCAAATTTGTAATTAAAGGCAAGAATTCGGCACATAACCCTGTGTCTCCTCAGCAGCATCCAAGACCACGCTCATTCTGTGACTAAAGGATTCTAGAAGAGAATGGCTGTCTCTCTAGTGCAGGTACATCACTTCCTGAGGACTACTTCTGTGTAAAGAAAGCAGATAACAGGGCCTATGAGATGGGCTCAGGGGGTGCTGGCTCTTGCTACTCAAGCCCCCAGGCCTGGGTTCAAGCCCATAGAACCTACAGACTACTAAAGGGAATAACTGACTCCCCAAAGTTGTGCGCTGTCACATGCACGTCCTCTCCCAACACACGGAGAATACTTTTTTAAAAAGTGGATTATTCATCTGCTTAAAAGCACACAGAAAATTGTTCCCCGACCTTTGCCCACGTGCAGCATTATTTTATTCTACTTGTAGTTTGAAAGACCTGGTTTTGTTTAATGATCTGCAGCCATCATAGGCGAAAATGTCCCATGCTTTCAGCTGTCCATCTTGTCAATATATCCAGCTCACGAAATTACAGAATTATCTGACTCATTGGGACAAAAGACAACATATTATCCTCTAGACAGAAAATTGAAAAATCCCCCGCAATTTTCCCGTCTCTGAGAAAGATAATTGATCTGCTTTTTGTCGTCAGTGTTGCCGTCATTCACTCTATCACCCAGAACTGAAGACTCACAATTATTTTCTATTCTCCCTACCTTTCCTCACCCACACAGAGTCACCAAGTCAGAGTGCATTCCTTTAACAATGCGTCTTATTATCCGTCTCCTCTGCTACCATGTAAGTCCAAGTCTCCATTATCTCCCAGACCTGGATGACTACAATGGTCCTTCTTCCTTGTTAATGATTTGTACATGGTCTCTTTCATTGTAAAAGTAATGCATGCTTATTATGGGCAATTTGGAAATTTCAGGGAGATAGACAGAATATCAGCTACCCATAATTCCTCTGACCCAGTTCCTTCTACTCATTGTTCTATGTGTATCTAATAGTTCTCTAAAAATTGGGATTGTGATTTACTAGATATTTATAATCTGTTTTGTACTCTTATAAGTGGGGTTTTTCTTTCTTCTTCTTTTTGAGATACTATTCTTTGAAACCTAACTTTTTAAAAAAATCAATTCAAGATGTTATTCTCTAAGAGCTGTGGATAGAAAGCCTAACGGCAGAAGTCTTCTTTTATAAGTAAACTATTATTCGGTCTGAAAGCTGTTAACTTTTTACCGTCCTTAGATGTGAGACACCCCCAATTCACTTTAGATACTTTAGCAAATTTTTCTGACACTTGGACAGTCATATATGAGATTCAGACGGTTTCATCTGCTCATGGAAAATTCTATTACTTCATTAATTTTGTTTCTCATTTATCTGTTGATTTTAATAAGTCATTATTCATATGTTGACTCAATTTATCTACTAATTGTCTTACAATTTTCCTCATAGCGTATTTTTTTTAAATTTCTTATTTATTTATTTATTTTTATTGAAAAAAAGGAAAAAAAGTTTCCGCCTCCTCCCAGCCTC